>NC_056743.1:258591262-258891262 GCF_019279795.1 Protopterus annectens
CAGTCCAAAAGTAGTAATTTATGTTCTCATCTAACCATGCCTCTGGTTATAGTAACACAGAACTTAAGTTGTCTATATTGGAGAAATAGCATCATCAGAAGATGAAAACTCCAGACTTTTCCAAAATTCATCGAACTGCACAACAATGTAAAATCATTAATATGCAATACCCGGAAATGTTCAGATTTGCCTAAAAGTGTCGGTCAAAACAATCCTGAACAGTTCTATAACAGAATCTCAAACCTATTCTCTTATGGAAGATGATATACACTTATGATAACTAGGAATATAGTTCTGACATTTTGCTCAGACAGTTTAGATTATGAGCTAATAAACTTTGTGTTGTACTCCTTTTGATTCCCTCTGACAGTGAGCATGTATACATATACATATATACATATATATATATATATATATATATATATATATATATATACATACACACACGTACATATACATATAAATATATACATGCATATACATATATACATGCTTATTTATAGTTATATATATGTATATGCATGTGTGTATATTTATATATATATATTCACACATATATATATATATATATATATATATATATATATATATATATATACACACACACACACACACACACACACACACACACACACACACAGACGTACATTATAAAGTCCAAGCTGTAAACCAATTTGCTCTGCCAGTCTTAACTTACAGTTTTGAGGTGACTGACTATCCCCAAGATACTGGTTCAGTTGGAGAGAAAAATATAAATGCTTCATGCTTATCAAATGATACATAAAAATATCAGTTTACACCAAGGTTATATATTCCTCATTCTGAAGGAAGTATAGGCCTCCTTGAAAATTGATTACATGTAGAGATCTGCAGTTGTGGGACTTCCATATCTACTGACTAGTCATCTAAGACCACTTTTCTGCTTAGTTTGGAAAAATCATCATCAGTATCCAAGATTAATGGAATTAAAATCACACAGCAACTGAATGCTGAAGTAGTTGAGAAGCCTGCAAACATTAATCACAAAGCATTGCAGAGAATAATTAAGAGTTCACATGGTTTCACCCATTACCAATAGTACAAAAAATAGATGCGAGAAAACCAAATATTGTAGTCAAAAAAAAAAAAAAAACACAAGTAGCATGCATCATTGAATTGCTACACCCAGTGATTAGTGTTACATGGAGAGATGCACAAAATCATAAAATACCATGATTTGCAGGCAGAAATGAGAGAAGTGTGGAAGAAATGCACTTTGTTCCAGTAGTAGTAGAAGCATTGCGTCTAAAAAAAAAAACTTAGTCATACTTAGGTATTCATCTAATACATGTAACCCCATATGTACGTTTAATGTTGAAAAAAATGTTAAAACTATCCCCAAGATGCTTCACTCAAGAAAAAAATTCTAGTTTCTCACCACAGTTTATCGAACCGGGGATAAAACTGGATTGGATGATCTATAGATGGTGGCATGGGCTGCCATTTCAACAGTCTTGTGGTATTGAACATAAGTAGATTACAGATCATCCAGTTTATAGATACATTCCAACACAGTAGCCATTTATTTAGGGCAGAAATACATTTATGTGGGAAGGACAGAAAAAGGTGTGCAACATCTGCAGAGCTATAACACATTAAGTTCATGCTATGGCCAGATTTTTACTTACCTGAACTATTATGGCAGAAAAGCAGTGGAACTTCCAGATAACTACGGCAAAATCAGGGGTGGTTTCTCCAGTAGCAATTAGGAATCCACTAGCATGTAAAATCTGTAGTTATGAGCAAAAAGGAAGGAAATACCTGCTGCTGGACCCTCTATTTATTGGGGGAAAAAGAAAAGAAAATTAGTCGAGGGTGGAGGTGTTATCAAGTAGCAGCTTGGATTGTAGGAATCCCATTGGCTGCCGCCACTTGCTTTATGAAAGGCTTGCAAAGCTGATTTCTTATAAAAGTTTAATGTGACCTGCATGTATTGCACATTGAATCATAACTATAGCAGGGGAATAACAACTATGGTTACGATTTCAGTGTATTTTATCGTTGGCACAGTTAAAAAAAAATCTACATTAAAGTTTCTCAAGCCACAGGAAGGCACTCGGGGGGGGGGGGGGGTAACAAACTGAAATTCCTTGCATCTCATAGCGTGCTCGGATGTAAGCACAGAGGCGCCATGAGACGGTAGTCAGGGTTAATGAGTTAAGGCCTCCGTTTAAAGAACCCTTTGTTCCATGAGATTTACCTTTGGTGCTACAGTCTCTAATTTCTTCCCCCTTTGAACCTTTGGCAGCTTGTTTGAATTTCTTGGCCTGGAAAACTTTATTTTTGATAGCTATCACTTCAGCCAGAAGAATATCATTGATTCGAGCCTTGTCCTGCAAGGTCCCCTATTTAATATTTCATAAGGACAGAGTTTCCCTCAGTACGAATCCATCCTTTTTATCTAAGGTTGTTTGAGTCAGATATCAATCAAACCTTACATCTACCAGTCTTTTTTCCCTAATTTCTCTAGTGAAGGTGATTACTGTCTACACTTATTAGATGTACACAAGCAATTACGTTTTTACCTACACAGAACAAGGAATGTTAGAAAATCCGACTGTTTGTAGCCATCTCCTCACTTTCCTTAGGTAACCCATTTTCTGAAGTTACTTTGGCAAAATGGTTAAGGGAATGTACCACCTTTGTTTATCACTCAAAGGACGTCACCTGCCATGTCCTGTGATAGCTCATTCAACTAGAGCTGTAGCAGCGTCTGCAGCTTTTCATGCTGGATCTTCTTCAGATAACATTTGTGCAGCAGCTACATGGATATCTCCTCATACCTTCATTACTTGTTACAAACTGGACCAGGTTTCTAGGGGACCTGCATCATTTGTTTCAATGGTGCTCAGGATTATTCTTTTGTGAGACCTCCCAAGATTCGGGTAGCTAGGGGCTCTGTCCTACAGTCAAGTATTATGTGAAGATAGACCACATCAGATAAGGATTGTCTTACCATAGCATTCCATCTGTATTGTCGACCTTCACTAATCCTTGACATTCTCCCTCCCTTCCCCCTGCCTAAAACTTAGACCGAAGATCCCCAAAGACTGTCTTCTTAACAGGGAAACCAATATGGACTCTGTGTATTACTACTTGTCTGTCACTAAACTAGGCAAACTTGATCTGAGGTAATTTAGAGAGGAGCATTATGGGTAGAGCCTAGCTCAAGAGTTTCTGAGGTGCGAGCTGAAAAACGTCCGAGTCTGTTCCTAGGCCCGGAACCGAGCCTCGCAGTCAAGGATTAGTGAAGATTGACAACACAGATGGAACGTTATAAAACATAACATCTCTTTATCCATAATGGTTATTTTATGGTTTGGCAGTCCCTTCCTCATCCCCCTTCTTGTCAGCTTCCACATTTTTATTTGGATCTGTAGGATCTGGTGGTATAAGGAAATATCCGACCTATCCTCTTGTCTCAGCAGGGAACAAGTTTTTATTCCAAGATGCTTATGGTTTCCAGGAAGGAGGGGTTGTGGGGCCCATTCTAGACTGGTCTTTTTATCAGTAACTTTCTCAAGGGTTCCTTCTTTCAGGATGTTCTCTCTTCAGATGCTCTTCCCTTTGTTGCTTCATCAAGCCTTTCTGCTTTTCCTGAATTTGAAGGATTTTGGCTGCTCATTCCTATTCACACTCATTTCAGGATATTTTTACGTTTCTGTGTTTATTCTATTAGCAGCTCACTGCTTTCCCTTTTGGTCTTTCTACAGGTCTGAGGGTGTTGTCTGGCCTATGTAGTAGCCTTCCACACTTCAGGGAAATAAAATATTATCTTACTTCGAGGGTCTATGTTAAATTATCCAATGCTTAAAGCAAACGATTTATCAATCCCATGTAAGCGAAACTTACAATCTTGAATGCTTAGAACAGCGATTTTTTAACCTTGGAAAAAAATTGCTGATCCACAACGCAAAAAAAAATTTAAACATTACATAAAGTGGGAAGCTTTGCCCCCACACCCCCCTACTTAAATATACCAACTCCAAGATTGCACTACAGTGACAAAAATGGCAAAGTAATGGAAGCGGCCAAGCGAATTCTTTCCCTGGGAAAGAATTTGCTTATATGCAGTTGTACTATTTAGCCTTTTCATGCTTTCAAGTTCGATCCAAGACGCATTTGAAAATATGCGTCTTCGATCATTTAATAGGAACCCTTTTAATTCAGGCACACACTCTGCAACTCCTGCTTTCAGGATCTGCGCTTCACTCTACTTCTGTGCGGTGTGGGGCTTACACTCAATCTCAAAGTCTGTGCTGACTCTTCTTCAGGACCAGGTGTCATTCAGCCATTCCAATGTTGGCTTGTCTCTTGCCTCCCAAGGTCCTCTCCTTGACTGTGCGTAAGCATTTTCTTCTTCCAGTCCTTCCTGCAAGAGAATTTCTATGAGCTTTGGGGTATGCCGCATCCACCATTCCCATGGTTCCTTTCTGCCAAACTTCACATGAGGAAATTTCACTGGTATCTCAGGACTGTCTGGCTTCACCACTGTCACCTTCTGGAATTTCTGGTTCCTCTCTTGCCTTCTCTCAAGCTCAACCTGTACTGGTGGATTCACCATATTTCCCTGAATCCTGATCTGATTTTTCGGGTTCCTATCCCCTGCTTGGGAGCTGTGCATAGATGCTTCTGATCACATTTGTGAAACTTCCTCCAACAACTTGAAAGTCCAGGTTTTTGGTCCATCAAAAACTGGCAGACCATACCAACGTCAAGGAGATGAGGGCTTTACTGGTAGATTTTCAGGAGTTAACTTGCTTTGAGTTCCATGTCCTCTAAAGGTTTTTGTAGACAATACCACAGTCATGTGGGACATCGGCAATCAAGGGGGCACAAAAATCGTGCCTTTGGTTGTCTCATCAGACTTTGGAGTTTGCAGTCTTCCATGACTTGGTACTTCAAGTTGTCTATATTCCTTCAGTGCACAGTCTGGTGGCAGACTGAGTAGGTCCAGGATGAATCCTCATGAATGAATGCTTCACAGGGACGTGTTTCTGCACATTGTACATCAGTCAGGTACTCCTTTGTTAACTCTTTTTGCCTTCCCTCTGAACAAATTCCCCATTTCTGTTTCAGAGTACCAAATCCTCTGGTTTGGAAAGTGGACACATTTTTTTTTTCTTGAAAGGGGATGTTTCTCTATTCCTTTTTCTTGGAGGAGGATGTTTCTTTATTCCTATCCCTCATTCCTGTATTGCCAAAAGTTATGCGCAAGATCATGTGGGAGACCCCCAAAATCTTGCTGGTGACACTTTTTTTGGCCCAGACAGCTCTGGTCCCAACTTTTATTTCATCTGGGCAAGGAAAGGCATCACAAGTTACACACACAGGGTGGATCTTCTCACACAGGACAAGGGATCTCTCATTTACCTTTACTTGTCCACCCTTCAGTTGACACTTTGAATGATAATGTTTTGATTCCATTTAGGCACAGATTTTCTGAGGATGTGCATAGGGTTTTGCAGGATACCAGAAAACACACCATTAGAAAATTATATGTGAGTAAATGGACAAGATTTTCTGTTTGGCATCTCAAGCTTGACCTAGACTCTCCATGTTGGTGTTCCTACAGTCCTTTCCTATTTGTGTGCATTGCTCAATTCTGGTTTGGCATGTTCGTCAGTTAAAGTTAATTTGCCAGACATTTATGCTTCTCTGCCAGTAAAAACACCTTTGGCTCCTAGTTTTGAAGTGAAACCATTTTTAAAAGGTGTCCAATCATATTTGGTCTCGAAAAAAGCCTATTCCTCCTTGGGACTTTGTGTTCTTGAGAAATTGCCCCAATTCCCTTTTGAGCCTGCAGTTTCTTCTTCCATACAGCATTGTACTTGGTCGACCATATTGTTGGTGATTCTTCTACCAAGAGTTTCTCTGAACTTGAAGCACTCATGGCGATTCCACCTTTTTTGTTTTTTCACAGTGCAGTGTCTCTCTTCATACCAATCCTTTTATGCCCAGGATAGTTAATGATTTGCTCTTGAATCTGCCCATTCATCTTCCTTCACAGAATTCTAGTGAGCGAGTTCCTAATACCATGAATTTACATAACAGTTCTGGTATACTTGGAAAAGACAAAACGTATCAGGAAATCTGAGCAGCTTTTGGATTTCAAAGGCTACTTCTTCGTGCTGTTATTTTCATGGCAAGCCGCTTTCATCATCTGCTCGTGCTCATTTTATCAGAGCAGTAGTATCTTTTGGAGCTTTTTTCAAGGGTCTCGATACTAAATCCATCTTGAAAGCTGCTACATAGTTTTCTGTTCATGCTTTTATCAAACATTACATGTTGGATGTCATTTCTGGAGCCAGAGCAGGTTTTGCCAGGGCCATCCATCATGGATTTCTGGGGGATACTTTATCCCTTTCTTTCCAGTAACGCTTGTAAGCTCCAAAGAGTAAAGAGTACTTCAAGGGTTGTAAGGAATGACATATTATAGTTGTGTAAGATCTTAACCATAATAGTAGATGTCCTACTTCTCACTGTTTCAGTTTTCTGTCCCTCTCTCCTACTCCCTGTTACTTTGTTTTTTCTTTTTGCCGAGGGGGTTTTATTTTATCGTCTTCCCTTCCTGAATGTACTTTTTATTACTTTCCCCTGGAGTTGCTCTAGTTCTTATGGTCCTTAATGCCTTGCACATGTGACATAGTTCTGACGTATGGTGCCCGGAAGATGTTAAGGCGTTAGAATGCTGGTTGGCCATTTAGCTATCCTCTGCAGGATATCCTAGGAGTAAAGAATACTGTAGTAGTGAGAAGTAGGACATCTGCTGATGTGGTAAGATCTTTGACAATTTTACTTTCCTAGCTTTTTGTAAATGTTGCACCCCTATTCTCATGAAGTTAGTAAGGAACTCTTAAGAGCTGTGTGAGAAGAGCAAAGGCTGCCTTTGAAAACATAAGTCACAAACACCAAGGAAAAACTTTAGGCAAATTTTAGCTATGGATATAAAATCTTCAGTAATATCCTGTTCTTTGAACTCGCTGTAAATGGTACATCTGAAGTAGGCACTTCATTTGTCAGCAACCTTTGGGATACGGATCTGATCTTGGATCCTAGCCGGCAACTTCTACCACAGCATAGATCCGAGCTCCTAGCTCTTCCCTTTACCCATAATCCCCTGCCAACCCTGACTGACCTCAGATCTAGTTTGCTGCGCTTCAAGCTACAAGCTAGGTTCCCGAGCTCCTGGTGGATCGAAACTTGTGAGAAAAAAATTGCTAATTTTCTTCCTTTTTTCTGTTGCTTGAGTGAGAGTGAGTGGTTAGGTACCCCTTTTAGCTAACTAAATTTTATTTTTTTTGTGATCCTTTTCTCCTCCCTTCCTCGCTGGTCGTAGTGTGTGTGGTGTGTTTAGGGGGCCTAGTGAGTGTGTCTTCCTTTTTAAAATGTCTGGGGCCCCTAAAGCCATTTTTTCTAAGTGCACCGAGTGTGGCCATAAGCTTTCACCGGCGGTTGGCCACACTCGATGCGTTAGGTGCCTTGGGGTTGAACACCTCTCCTCTGGTTGCGCGATTTGCGTGGCGTTCAACCCCAGGGCACTTAAAGGACCGGAGGTCAAAGCTGATTCTGGCGGGCCTTTTACCCCCAGATCAGGCTTCGGCCTCCGGTACTTCTGTGGCCACTATCCAGCCCTCGGTGGCGGCCACTCCTGCCCTCCTCCCTCCGGTCGGGACTCAACCTCCTGCTTCAGCTCCGGAGGAGAGGGAGGCCAAGAAAGACAAGCGGAGAGAGAAGCACCATAAGCGGCGGGCTGAGGACTCCTCGGCCACGCCCGCCAAACGGGCTTCTGGATCGCCTCCTCCTCGGATCTGATCCCCTTGCTTCTCTCCGGGACCCGAGGAGAGGGTGGACCCGGTCCTCGTCGAGGTCATTGAGGCGGCACTCCAGGCCTGCCTCGGTGGCCTCTTCGAGGTCCACTTATAGCATGTTGGATGCAGAGGTTCATCCAGGCCCAGCTGCAGATGGGAGTGCTCTTGCCTCCCCCCCCCCTCCAGGGGGGAGCTCGACCGTATTCTTTGCTCCAATCGCTCCTTCTCCGACCCGTTTTCCGGGTTTGGAGCGTTCGGAGCCGAGCCGCGTTGGATCCAGGGGTGGATCGGAGCCGACAGTGCTGGGCACTTCGGCTCCGACTGTTCCCTCGAGTTTGTCGGATCCGACCTCTCAGAGCCGCGGGCCAAGCTTCGGATCTGAGGGATTCGTTGTGCATTCTGCTCCGTCCCTGTCGGAGCACGCGGGTCCTTCGGATCTGATGGTCCAGGCCCGGTCCCTGCTTCGGATCTGGGTGAGAGTCGACTCTCTGATCCTGTCGAGGGGGCACCCCCTCGGCTTTCGCTGTGGTGGAGAGGGCACTGTTGAGTGCATCCGGACCTCTGGTCCTGGCTTCGGCTCCCCCCTGCACTCCCTCTCAGCCGGTCCAGGCTCCCATCACCCGGCCTTTGGGGCAGCCTGCTTCAGCGCCTCGGGATGTTCCTTCGGAACATGACATTGCTGGTGAGACTTCCTCTGACAGCCCCACCGAGGAGGTTCCTCACAAGTCTAAGTGTAAGAGGAGACACGTGGACTCCCCCGAGTCCCTTATGGAAGATACGGACTTAGATGAAGGTGAAGGCTCCCCAAGGTCACCCCCTGAGGATGTCTCCTTTGGAGACATCATGGAAATGCTTAGGATCCGGGGGGGTTGGTCTGCCCCCCCAAGTCTTCCTCCGATGAGTCCGAATTCCTAGAGGCATTCGAAGCAGGGCCATCTACCTCTTGGGTGCCCCCCCCCGACCCTCTGGTGGACCTTATTGCCACCAGGGCTTGGAGGGAGCCGGACACTGTAAAGAAAGTCCCCAAGCATCCGGACAGGATCTTGAGTGCCCCCACAGAGAGAACCCATTGGAGCAGAGGTCCCCCTGTGGATACCATGTTGGTGGCAGCGGCCACCAAGAGAGAGTTGGCTTAGGAGAGCCCCACGGTCCACCCACCCAGCAAGGAGTCTCGTGCGATGGACCGCCTTGGGAAGCGGGCCTTCAGTTCAGCAAACTTCTCGATGAGGGCACTGAACTAAATGGCACACGTCATCCGGATGCAGCGGGATCTGATCAAAGAATACCCTGTCTCCCCCCCCAGAGTCCATGTCGGAAGGGGACAAACAACTGTACTCCTCCCGAATGTCCACTCTGCGGTCCATTTCTAACACCTCTATGCTGCTTTTGTCTCACGCCACTGAGGGAGCCGCTAGAGCTGGCGGAGTCGGCCTGGTCATGAGGCGACAAGCCTGGCTCCGACATTGTGACTTCTCGGAACCCTTTAAGGCGTCATTCGCGAATGCCCCCTTTGATGGTTCTGCTCTGTTTGGCAAAACTGTTCGCGACACCTTAGTCCAGAGCGAGAAAGACGGGAAGACGTCTGCCATCAGAGTCCTCTTCTCTGCTCCCCAGAGGTCCTTTTCCAAGAACCAAAAGGGTCAGAAGAAGATGTGGTTGTGGAAATCACATCAGTCCCAGTCTGCTCCGGATAACCACTCCTCTCGTGGCAGAGGAGGACAGGGAGGACGCCGCCCTAGAGGCAGAGGGGGTCCCAGGAATTTTGGGTCCAGAGAACCCTTCTCTGAGAGGCCCACGCAGAACCCTTGATGGGTTGCCCGGCTGCTCCACTCTGGAGGCAGTCGGGGGGGGGGGCGTTTTTTTGAGGCACCTAGCAATGTGGGAGTCCATAACAACAGATCACTGGGTGCTTCGCATCATATCCAGAGGTTACCAAATTCCCTTTATTATAACCCCCAAAACCAGAAGCCTCCCCGACGTACCTCCCAGTCAGAGGGAGGTGGCTGCTACAGAAATTCAGCAGCTTTTACAAAAAAGAGCCACCCAACCCATCCCCGCAGATCAGCTTGGATCAGGGTTTTACTCCAGGTTCTTTCGGGTGCCAAAAAAGATGGGGGACTTGAGGCCCATCCTCGACCTCTCTCTCTCTTGAATCTGGCAGTACCCAAAGAAAAGTTCCGGATGGTCACACTGCAATCTATTCTCCCCCTGTTACGGGAGAACAATTGGATGTGCTCGATAGACCTCAAGGATGCGTACTATCACATTCTAGTGGACAGACGCTCCAGGAGGTTTCTCCACTTCCGGCTGGGAGCCAGTCATTTTCAGTTCAGGGCCCTCCCCTTAGGTCTCACCTCAGCCCCCAGGGTGTTCACCAAAGTCTTAGTGGCAATAGCAGCCCACCTGAGACTCCAGGGAATTCAGGTCTTTCCGTACCTGGACGACTGTCTCCTTACCGCCCCTACAAGGCATCTGCACTGTTCATGCAGGGATTACTTCCTCAATCTTGCTCCACGTCTAGGATTGACAGTCAACATGACCAAGTCCTTTCTGGCTCTTACCCAGGTAATAGATTTCATAGGGGCGAGACTGGATTCCAAACGAATGCTTGTTTTTCTGACTCCAGATCGGCTTCAGAACCTGAGGTTGCATGTACAGGCCATCCTCCAACTTCAAGCTCCACCGGAGGAATTGGTCATGAGGGCTCTAGGGTCCATGGCGGCAGCAATTTCTCTGCTGCCCTTGGCCCGTCTGAATATGAGGGTCCTGCAGTGGACACTTCAGGTGCAATGGTCCCTGTCTCGCAACCCTCTGTACCATCCCATTCCCCTAAACAGGACTTGCAGAAGGTCGCTCGTGTGGTGGCACCAGTCACCGAGCCTTCACACCGGACGTCCATTGTCGATGCCTCCTCCCATCGACACAGTGACCACGGACGCTTCTCGCCTGCGGTGGGGGGGCATTATTCAGGCAGAACGGTCCAAGGCACGTGGAACGACATAGAGACCTCCTTGCATATCATTGTCTTAGAGATGAGGGCTGTGCTTTTGACGTTGCAGGCACTTCACGACCTTCTTCCAATTGGGACGATTGCGGTACATACGGACAACATGTCAGTGGTCTGGTACATCAACAAGCAGAGGGGAACCAGGTCTTATCCTCTTTGTCACGAGGCCATGAGAGTGTGGGAATGGGCGATATCCACCAACCGCTTTCTCATTGCAACGCACATTCTGGGACGGTCCAACATCCTAGCAGACAGGCTCAGTCGTACAATCCTGACTCCATACGAATGGGCTCTCAATCCTCTAGTAGCGAAGCGAATATTTGCCCAATGGGGGCAACCCTGTTACGATCTGTTTGCCTCTCCCTCAAATACCAAATGCAACAGTTACTTCGCCCTAATCCCTCCTCTGGGGGAGTCCCAGAGAGACTCTTTAGTACATGCTTGGCCTCCCGGTCTTCTTTACGCTTACCCTCCACTGCCCCTGATGCTGAAACTTTTACAGAAAGCCAGTCGGTTGGGGAGCAAGATGATCCTCATTGTCCCATTCTGGCCTCGTCAGACGTGGTTCCCTTACCTATGGTCTCACCTGATTCATCCGCCCTGGATTTTGGATCCTCTTCCGGATCTTATTACTCACCCCCTGGGTCTTCAGACCCCCTAACCTGGTCAACCTCAAGCTGACGGCTTGGTTGCTCCAGTTACACTCTTGATAAGGACTCC
Source organism: Protopterus annectens (assembly GCF_019279795.1). Taxonomy (NCBI): domain Eukaryota; kingdom Metazoa; phylum Chordata; order Ceratodontiformes; family Protopteridae; genus Protopterus; species Protopterus annectens. Next base: position 258,602,840 of record NC_056743.1, read on the forward strand.
CAGAATCTCCTCACCAGTCAAAGCCATTCTAGTAGCAGCACACAAGCCATCCACCAGAAAGGTCTATCGGAGTAAGTGGAAACGCTTTTCCATCTGGGCTGAGCACCGTCATTCAAATCCTTTTACAGCGCCTTTAACATCAGTTTTGGATTTTCTATCTACCCTTTTTCATCAGGGGACTAGCTGTTCTACAGTCAAGGTGCAGCTAGCAGCGATTTCGCACTATCATGTAGGGCATGAGTCTGGCCCTCTTATTACCTCCAACCTCTGTAAAGCTTTCCTTAAGGGTACCTTCCTCCTCAGACCTCCTGTCAGGGAGGTAGTACCCCCATAAGATTTAGCTTTAGTTCTACAGGCCTTGACTAGCCCCCCTTTCGAGCTGGCGGCCACGGTTGATCTCAAATACCTCTCTTGGAAAACGGCCTTTCTGGTGGCCATTACTTCGGCCAAAAGAGTCTCTGAACTTCAGGCTGTCTGTGTTAAACCACCGTATTTGACCTTCCATCAGGATACAGTTTACCTCAGAATCAATCTGTCTTTTCTGCCTAAGGTATCTTCCAAAGCAAACATTAATCAATCTATTAGTCTTCCCATGTTCTTCTCCAACTATCAGAACAAAGGAGAATATAAGCTGCATTCTATGGACGTGCACAGACAACTGCGCTTTTATATTCATCAAACGGCTGGTCATAGACAATCCGACCAGTTGTTTGTCTCCTTTGCCAAAACCAACCTAGGCAAGTCGGTTTCTAAAGTTACCCTGTCACGATGGATAGCTAGCTGTATCCTCCTAGCATATCAGAGTTCGGGACGGCCTGCACCTCAGGGAGTCCGCGCTCATTCTATTAGGGCCGTTGCTATATCGGCTGCTTTTAGATCTAGGGTTCCCTTGGATGATATTTGTTCCACGGCCACTTGGGCTTCATCCCATACCTTTATCAGTCATTACAAACTGGATGTTGTCTCCAGAGGTAGGGCGTCCTTTGGCTCTGCAGTGCTCCGGAATATCCTTCCATGATATCCTTCCAAGTTAGTAAGGAACTTTTAAGAGCTGTGTGAGAAGAACAAAGGCTGCCTTTGAAAACAGAAGTCACAAACACCAAGGAAAAACTTTAGGCAAATTTTAGCTATGGATATAAAATCTTCAGTAATATCCTGTTCTTTGAACTCGCTGTAAATGGTACTTCTCACACAAGACTCAGAATCCAGAGCTACATTTTTGCTGATAAACAATTTTACTGCTCTTGTTAATCCCTTATTTTGAATACTGCGGTGGTGGTGCTGCGGTAGCGTTGTCGCCTCACATTAAGATGTTGTCCTGTTCGATTCTCAGCTAGAGCGTCTTCTGTGTGGAGACATGCGTGAATGGGTGTACCTTTGTTGAAGGTTGTGTGTCAGGGATGGCAACTCGGCACGTAAAAATCTTCTGCCAATCAGCGGGCCGGAGTTCCGCTGTGGCGACCCCTAATCGGGAAAAGCTGAAAGTCTCAACAAGTTAATCCTTTATTTTCCCTATGCCATCCCAGTTAATATTAATGATGGTAGGATTTACACGGTTTCAACTGCGCCCTCCAAAATAAAATAAAAACAAAACAAAAAACTAACACGTCCATTGACCAGACAGTATGGCTGGCTTGTTACTGGTAAGCTTAACACATCTGTTAGCCAAACCTTTACTAAACAGTTTTACTCTTTCCCCATTCATCTGGTACATATCCTGGGGAAACTCCTCAGATGTTCTTCGTGTTTCACTGTTGCAGTTATTACATTTGGGTAATCCTGCTGGCAGGTTGCCCTCAGTCGGCTTGAATTCCAAAGTCCTGGGTCCTGCGTCGGCTGCTGTCGCCCCTTCCCTGACGTCAGGTTGTCAGGGGTATAAAAGAAGCAGCCGACACCATTTTCTTTAGTCTTTCTTGTCGCGCGGTGCCCGAAGCAGAAGCAATTCACAAGTGCCAGTCGGCCGACCGTGAGATTTTCGTGTTCGAGTTTCATATCCGAAGTCTTCAATAAAGCTAAGTACCCTGTTGGGGAAACTTTTTTCTTGCTCCAGACCGATGTCAGAAAAAGTAAGTAATTGTATTTCTTGTGGAAAGCAAATACCTCATAAGGATTTTCATTCTTACTGTATTCCTTGCCTAGGCCCTGATCACGTTTCTGGTTGTCGGTTTTGTGCTAGATTTAACCAACGCACTATTAAGCATCGGTATGATTTTGCTTTAAACTATTTTGAACGCCGGTTTAATTATCATGAATGTCGTCTGATAGCCATCCGACTACCAGGGTTCACAAAAACGCAAAGAAAAGGAGAGAGACAACCAAGGCCCAAAACCGACGACGAAGCTTCTAAGCCAGTTGCTTGTTCGCTGGTTCTCAGTGAGGCGTTTTCGCAGCCCCTGACGCCTGCTACTTTAGAGGCGCAGGCCGCTACCGACTCCCACGTGGAGTTGGCCATGCCGCTGGAAACTCAAGGTATTGGAGTCTCGGATACTATTCCTTCAGATGGGTCCGAAGCTGCTGAGCAGGCACCGATTTCTGAGGGTGTATTCAGACCTAAACATCTTTACATTAAACCGACTTCAGCTTCAAAGGCAAAGACTAAAGCACCTTCTAAAGCAAAGAAACAAACTCAAGAGCCACGTGGTCAGGCCTCTACGCCCAAAAAACAGATGCTCAAAATGGCCGAAGACTTGATTACCTTGATCAGGGATTCCTATCCACCTCCTGATAAGAGGCCTAGGCAAAAGACTGACTATGAATCTTCAGATCAGGTTTCCATTTCTACTGATTCCTCTTCTGATTAGAAATATTCCCCCCCCCCCCCATGAGGATTCTGATGCTGAAGAAATCTATACCTTCAGCCTTCTCCCCCAGAGGACTATTCTTTTGGGGAAACCTTGCATACCATGAGGGAGCATTTCCACTGGGAGAGCCAAGATTTTTCAGAATCTAAAAAGACGCTCAGGAATTTTCATTTACTACATCAACACAGGCCACTAGCTATCCCACCTGTGTTAGACATTGTAGATGATGTGTTTTCGGAGTCTAGTCTTACCCCTGACTCCTTACCTCCAGCTCCTGTTAAGCCTGACAGATATTACAGGGTTCCTGACTCCCTCAAATTCCTTTTTAAAAACCCTGCTGCAGACCCAGAAACTCTTTCTCAGGGTCCCAAAGGAGTTGAGGCTTCCCCTGCAAAAAACCCTACCCCCTCTGACAGAGATTCTAGGGCACTGGATAGATGGGAGAAAAAAGGTTTACACATCTGCTACCTTGGCTATAAGGACCTTATATCAGCAACATGTCATGGCATTGCTTAAACAATAATGTTAAATTCCGAATGTGCAGAAAACAAGGAAATGCAGGATTTATTGCATGCAGCTGAACAAGTTGGAAAGCATACTTTGCAATGTGGTTTTGATTCTTTGGAGGCCTCCTGCAGGACCGCAGTTACGGGTTCTGTAATTAGGAGGCATGCTTGGTTAAAGGAACAAAATCTGCCTGATCATGGCAAAGTTAAATTACTAGATGCACCTTTACAGCATGATGCTTTGTTTGGTGTTAAGGCAGAAGAGGTGTTAAAGAAAATGGAGGACAAAGCTAAATCTATGCAAACGGTCACAGATTTTTTTTACAAGTACAGCCACCTAGGTTTAGTAGACACTGGCCAACTAAGAATTGGTTCTTTCCTGTGTCAGACAGACCTCAAAGGGGCAGATCCAGACACCCTAGAGGCAGATCTTAGGAGCAAGGTTCATACAGGTCAAAGCAATGGGGTGCTTGTACCTCCAAAGTTGGAGAAGACAAATCACAACCATACAGGAAACCGTCCCAGTGACATCCCCCTGCCTGCACCAAACACTTATCTCCTGGAAGCACCCTTAGGGGGAAAATTAGCACTTTTTCTCAAAATTGGCACATTATAACCCAGGACAAGTGGGTTCTAAATATCGTGTCACAAGGCTACAAGTTCCACTTCCATACCCTGCCAAATGCAAACGGCTGGCCAGATCTGCCAAAAAAGCAATGGGCAGAGGCACAAAAACAAGTCTCATCCCTCATGGACATGGGGGCCATTCAACAAGTACCAGAGCAAGAGCAGGTACAAGGATTTTACTCGACTGTTCTTGGTACCCAGAAAGGACAAGGCCTGGAGGCTAATACTGGACCTATCTATTCTGAACACATTCCTGGATATACCAAAATTCAAGATGTCGACTTTGCAGCAGCTTCTGCCCATGCTGGGCAAGGACACTTGGCTTGTGACTTTAGACCTAAAAGAGGCATACCTGCATGTTCCAGTCAGACAAATATGCAGAAGATACCTCAGATTCAAGGCTGGCTCAATGCATTACCAATTCTCTGCACTGCCTTTTGGCTTATCTACTGCGCCCAGGGTCTTTACAAAGTGCCTGGCACCAGTAATTGCATTCTGCAGACAAAGAGGAATACAAATATATCCTTACTTGGACGACTGTCTAATTCAAGCAGAGAACAAGAACATTCTTCTACAGCATCTGGCGTTTGTGAAAAGACTTCTAACATGCCTATGGTACACAGTCAACGAAAAGAAATCAAAACTAGTACCCTCTCAAGAGATAATATTCCTGGGTGCAAGCTTAAATACAACTGCCCAGGTGGCTTATCTCATGCCAGACAAAGGCAACTGACTACCGATTTCAAAATGTTGGCAACAAAGGCCCAGTTATCTGCAAGAAAAATTCTGCAGGCTTTGGGCTTCATGGCATCCTGCATCCTACTAATTCCATATGCAAGACTGCATATGAGGAAACTTCAATGGTACCTAAAAAGTCTTTGGACTCAGCATTGCCATAGCCTGGAAACTATGATTACTCTCAATCCCTGCCTGCAACAGGAGTTTCGATGTTGGGCAAAGGCTTGCCACCAAAACAAGGGACAGCCATTCACATTAACCCCAGCCAGGCAGACACTAACAATGGATGCATCAGAGTATGCCTGGGGGGCCCACATAGCAGGAAGATGCATTCAGGGTGCATGGACCTCAAACCAAATGCATCTACATATCAATCAAAAAGAGATGCTAGCTTTCAAAATGCCCTGACAGCCTTCAAGGACTTACTTCATCCAGGACAACTACTGATAAAGACAGACAACACCACGGTCATGTGGTATATAAACAAGCAGGGGGGCACACATTCTTACCCCCTTTGCAGACTAGCCATGACTTTGTGGGACAGAGCTTTGACTTACCAAGTACATCTGCAGGCACAATTCCTGCCAGGAAGGAAAAATGCTCTGGCAGACGAACTAAGCAGAAACCTCATGGATCCCCATGAGTGGCAGCTGGATCCACAAGTCTTCAGCATGATAACAAGGGAATGGGGATGCCCGGACATAGATCTATTTGCCTCCCCTCACAACTACCAACTAAAAAGATTCTGCCCAAGGATTTATCACAGACAAGCATGGAAAGTGGACGCCCTATCTTTCAGATGGAAAAGCCTATCAGTATTTGCCTTTCCCCCACTGCCTCTCCTCCCCAACGTACTCCTAAAGGTCAGACAGGAGAAGCCAAAGATGATACTGATTGCCCCAGACTGGCCCCGCCAGTACTGGTATCCAATACTAAGGAACTTGTCTCAATGCCCAGCTTGGACATTACCTCAAATACCTCATCTACTGTCCCAGCAAAACAATCAGATCCTGCACAGCCAACTCAGGAGTTTAAACCTGGCAGCATGGCAGATAATGTAGTCATACAAAACACACCTCTCAGTAAAGCTGTGATGGATGTCATTTTGAAGCCAGAAAGCCTAGTACTAGAAAATCTTATGCTGGAAAATGGAAGAGATTCTGTGCTTGGAACCAGGCACAAGGAACAGATACAGCTGTGCCAAATATTACTCAGATTTTGCATTACTTAACTGAGATGCTGGACAAAGGCCTATCTTTTTTATGTATTAAAATTCATACCTCTGCCATTTCGGCTAATTACAATGCAGAGCCACCGATCTTTTCTCACCCCTTATTAAAGCAGTACCTCAGAGGAGCCAAAAATTTAAGGCCTCCAAGGAGATCACCAATACCTGCATGGGACATCAACTATGTCTTGGAAAAACTCGCCCTGCCTCCTTTTGAGCCAGCTGCTACTGCTGATATAAAGTTTTTATCTTGGAAAACAGCTCTGCTCCTAGCAATAACTTCTGCAAGATGAGTTTCAGAGCTACAGGCACTCATGGCTGTGGAACCTTTTATCATTTTTTATCCATACAGGGTCTCTCTGAGGACAAACCCAACATTTATGCATAAGGTGGTGTCCAGTGTGGCTTTTAACCAAACTTTTCACCTACCAACTTTTTATCCAAATCCACAGAACAAGGGGGAGAGAATTCTGCATTCTTTGGACGTACACAGACAGCTTAGATTCTACTTGGACAGAACCAAAGTTTTCAGAAAGAGCAATTACTAGTGACATATGCTGCAGGATCACAATGAAAGGCCATCTCAAAGCAGACTATTTCAAAATGGATAGGCCACTGCATTCATTTCTGTTATGTACACCATGGCAAGCCAGTGCCTAAGGGCATTAGGCCACATTCAACCAGAGCTGCAGCCACTTCAGCAGCCTTTCTCAGGGGAGTACCTACCAAGGACATTTTAGAGGCTGCTACTTGGGAGTTCAGTGCACACCTTTACAAAGCACTATCATCTGCCACTGTACTCTAAATCCAGGGCAGGCTTTGCCACTGCAGTTCTGCAGGGCCTCGTAGCTGCCCCCTAATGCTGTTTAGCTCCAGCCTCTCCCAACCATAGCTTTGGGACCCTACCCAAATGTAATGACTGCAACAGTGAAACACGAAGAACATAGTACAGTTTTGTACGCTTACCATAAATGTAGATGTTCAAGTGTATTCACTGTTGCAGTCCAGGTTATCCACCCGCCATCCCCCTTTTCTTCTGATGGAATCTATCTTTCCTTCTCTGATTTATACAACCTATGTGGTGTATTTGCTTGTAGATGAAGGTAAAGTTTATATTGGTGCATGTAATTATATATATATATATATATATATATATATATATATATATATATATACATTTTGGCAACCCTTTTAGGGGGTACCTGACATCTGGGGCAATAAAAACTAAAGAAAATAGCATCTGCTGCTTCTTTTATACCCCTGACGACCTGATGTCAGGGAAGGGGCGACAGCAGCCGACGCAGGACCGAGGACTTTGGAATTCAGGGCGACTGAGGGCAACCTGCCAGCAGGATTACCCAAATGTAATGACTGCAACAGTGAATGCACTCGAACATCTACATTTATGGTAAGTGTACACAACTGTACTTTATCCTGTTGCCATAATAGTTGCCCCTTAGTTGAACCAGGCAGACTATAGACTCATCTGTGTCACTAGCCTTATCAATAAAGCCTTGAAATTTATTATTGTAGAACTAATTAAGGGCATACAAGATCTCTAAGCTTTATAGACTTTTTACTGTTCAGCTTTGTTAGGAGTAGAACATGTCTTCTCAAACTTGTTTGATTTTATGAAAAAGTCAACAAAGCCCTAGGTAAAGAATTTCCACCCACATTCCATGTCTGGACTTTGTCCAAACATTTGATACTTTTCCCCATTTTGGCATCATAAGTAAGCTAACCCAAGTAAACATCAACCCATATGTAGTTCACTGGATTGCTAGCTTGCTGAGAAAAAAAAATGGCTGAGTAATTGGTGTTCTTTCCAGAAAGCAAAACATAACTAATGATGCACTTGAAATTTCTGTCTCATCTTCTCTTTGGAATCTGTGAAGTGCATGCTAATGCTAATAATCTTTGAATTAATATGCTGACTATGTTCTATGCTGACATCTGCAGTATAGGAGTCGTCATAAGCACTCACTCATATTCACTAAAAATCCAGCAAGAGCCACTAGTAACTTGTGTTCCAGTCATGGTCTCCGTCTAAATGCAAAGGAATGTATAATCACCTTGTTACCCCTTAACACTTTTAAATGATAAGTTTAGACACAGGCGCACATGCATTAATAGAAAACAGTCCAGCATTGCATAAATTGCTCAGTTCTGGTTTCCCTTAAACTTTATTCCTACTTCCTCTCCAATTCTGCAAGTATTCCTTTCACAAATTCCATTTTTCTGTGTAATTTGCTCCTTCGCTTATCTAAAGATCCATCTTTCAGTTCATTTATCTCAACACTTCAAAAAAGACAATTGATTTAGATTTTGATTTCCATTTTCTAGTAATTGCTTTTTTGTCGGGCAGTAAAATTAAAGTTAATAAGGCTTTACTTTGTCCTAGCAATGTAGATCCCATGTCCCAGCTCAAAAAGAAATTAATTTCTTTACTTGCAGCCATATGCTACCCCAATTTTTTGAGTACTTTGTAGGAAATTTTTGAAATCTTACAATCCCATAAACAAATTCATAGTTGTCTCTTTCTTTCCCCATTACACCTCCAACATTTGCTGCCTACACTTGGAGTTTAAAAATAACCCATGCAAAAACAGTTCCAAGCACCAACTGTAGTTCTTTTATATTCTTTACAATGTTCAGTACTTCAGTTACAGTTGGTTTAGGTTTTGATTTCCATCTTTCAATAATTGCTTTTCTGGCAGCCCACTTTGCAAGGCCTTAGTATGTATAGACAATTCAGATCTTGTGTCCCAATTTAAAAGAATAATTGTAAAAAACGCAAACCACCACGATTCTCCAAGTTTCAGGCTCACATAAAATAAACAAGCAAACAATTCCAAGTACACAAGTGAACCCAGAAACGGCAGACTGCTCCAGTTCTTCAAATCTGTTTATTCACAAAGGTATGAGTGCTTTCGCAGATTATACTGCTTCATTAGATGTAAACAAGAATAAAAAAGACAGCATTAAATACTCTAATAAACAAACCACATGATGCATTTCACTTATCTCTAAAAGGGAACACAGCCCTAACAATACATAGCATTATGCACACTAAAAAGCATATAAAATGAATAAAAACAATCCATCTAATATGAGTATAAACTCATTTTAAAACAGTAGCTGCACAAATACTCTATACTAAGTACTGCTACTTCATCTGCCTAGGCGCCTACTCTTTAATTTAGGTTTACTGGGCACCCAGTCATTCAACCCATGCTCATAGTCGCTTCTGAGCCTGATTATCCATTTGGCTTCCAGTTCAGTAGTGTTTCTAATATTACCACATCTGGCACTCTCAATTTACCAATAGCTATAAATAAAAATGTGTCAAGTCTGTCTCTAAGACATTTTTAGAAAGGGCACTATTTTGGCTGCCCTTGCGTATATGGTAGACATGATCTTTTATGCGAGCCGTAGGGCTCTATCTGTGCAAGAAGCAAAAAAATTGTGTTCTGAACTACAGGTTGCATATATATTAAATGTATATTCTTTCTTTTGTTGTCGCCTCACAGCAAGATGTTGTCGCGTTCGATTCTCAGCTAAGAGTGTCTTCTGTGTGGAGGCATGCGTGAATGGGCGTGCTTTTGTTGAAAGTTGTGCGTCAGGGCTGGTAAATCGGTATGTAAAAATCCACTACCAGACATTAGCGGATCGGAGTTCCGCTGTGGCGACCCATAACCCTGGGATAAGCCGAAAGAAAGATTCTTTCTTTTGATCAGGATGAAAAAACACCATATACTTGCAAGCACCACATTTGCCACAGGGAAATTTTCTCTTATCTACTCTTTCAATTGTGAGTTTTAGGGTAGCAAAGACCGTTCTTAAGGGGTGTCATCTTTTTATATATAAACTTTGGTTTGGTATCTGAAATTCCCATAAGACTTTCATCAATCATTAGAATGTTCCAGTGTTTCTCAGTAACTCTCTGATACCTAACATTATCCCTTGCATAAAACATGAGTATTCTCAACTTCATGTCCTTACCAGGATCTTGTGGCACTCTACTGCCTCATTTAACTTAGTTATTTGGTTGGAAAAATAGGATGTCCTTCTAGTCACATGTTGCAGTATTCATAACAGTAGGGAGTTGCTGCCTGCTTCCTTGCTTCAGGAGGGTACGTGTGACGTCCCTTGTCAGGGCCATAAACCGACGTAGGGTGTAAAGGTGACGTCTGCACACACCCTCCTCAGAATTTTCCTGCCCTAGTGAATGCCAGACTCCTGTTCGCCAATTCCGAAAGATTGCATATTCTGATGACCATTTAAAAGTCTCCAGACCAGAAGACCGTTCTCCTGCCGATACAAATAAGTGCCCTGTTGGGTTTTATTTTTCATTACTTTTTATTAAGTCTTACATGTCAGCTAGAAAAGGGAAGTGCACTTGTGGGAGACAAATTAATCACAAGGACACTCACAAGAAGTGCGTTTTTTGCTTGGACGAGGCCCACGATCATACATCCTGCCCTATTTGCAAATCCTTCAGACCAAAAACCCTTCGTAGCCATCTTGCTGTACTAAAATTGTATTTAGAAAATTAGAGACTCCGACATCTTGTGCTTGGTATGGAAGGGGGGGGTAGGCCCATCTGAAGAGCCCCCAAGGAAGAAGGTCAAGAAAGTTAGGCCGGAATCCCACGCTGTGCTGCAGGCGTCCGAGAAGGTTCTTGAGGCTGATGAAAGCCCGGCATCTTCCCAGACATCTGATTTCAAGCCAGGCCCAGGAACCTCAATGGAAGCCGTGGTGGCAGAAACTTTTAGTACGTCCACTGAGGCTGTTCAGCTATCTGGTCCTGTTGGTGGAGGGGAACCACATCTCAGTCGATCGGAGGGCCTTGCTCCTTCACTTCCACCCAGGCAGATGTCTGCTCCTATTCTTTTCCCACCAGTTAGTCTCTTAGACAATAAGCAAAAAGGTAAACACCTTGAAACCCAACCAGTTCCTGGATGGAAAGTTTTTTCTCAAAGCCTTTTTAAGGCTTTTCAGGCCTTACAGACAACAGGCCCCACCAGCCCCCTCACCTCTACCTACTTTACAGGTATCAGAGGAAGAGTACTCCTCTTCAGATTAATCTGATTCACATGAATTGTAAATAGAGTCCTCAAAGGATTTCATCACCCCAGAGGAGGAAGACTCCATTACTCCTGAGTCTTCAGGGGAAAAAATCACCTTTGAAGACGCAATCTCCCTTATGAGGCAGCATTTTTAAATGGCAGGCATCTGAACTATCTGACACCAAGCAAAGGTAATTTTGACCTTTTTACAAATGGAGCAACCTTCTCCTCCAACAGTGGTTCCCCCTTGCTTACCTGCCTTACAGGATTCATTCTTGGCTGCTTCTCTATCCCCTTACTCTCAACCACCAGCTTCCAAATGACTAGACTGATTCTTCAGGGTCCCTCAGGATTACCCAATACCTCTTTAGGAACCCACCAGCAGACCCAACAGTTATTGCCGTCTCTGCTAACAAATCATCTAGGCCAACTACATTCGACTGCTCTTTGTCCCACAGACAAAAACAGTAAATTCATGGACAGAATAGGAAAGAAAGTTTATACGTCCTCAAGTCTGGCTATTAGAGCTCTGAACTACCAAACACATATAGCTAGGTATGTCCTGGATACTATTACCAAGGCCTCTACATTACTGTCTGAGGCTACAGATTCTCCCATTAAAGCACAAATAAATACCCTCCTCTCCACTGCATCTCAAGTAACTAGGCACTCAAAGTGCAGTTATGATGCAGTGGAAGCCTCATCTAAGTCTGCTGCATCTGGATCTGTCTTGAGGCGGTACTCTTGGGTGAGACTACAACCCCTACCCATGGATGTGCAAACAAAATTGTTGGATGCACCCCTAGATAACAAAGCTCTGTTAGGACAAGCCTCAGCAGAACTCATAAAATCCCTTCAAGGAAAGGGTAAGGAACTGCAAAACCTTAAACACCTACTGGTGTTTCCTATAATAAGATACCACAGGAATTTTCCACAAAAACCTTCCTTTGTCAGAAGGCAGTCCTCCCACTCTGCTCCACAGTCTAAAGGATGCAGACAAACCAGAAAAACTCTACTCCTAGATATCCAAACAGTTTGTCCACTACGACCTTTCGAGGTCAGTCTGACCACTCCAGACCGCCTCCTCTGTGACTACCCACCCTTGCACCAAAACACCCCACTTTCCCTTCGTTTCACCCTCTCCCTTCCCTCCTGGCAGATAATCACATCAGAACAATGGGTACTCTCCATCATTCCATCAGGCTATTTCATGCTTTGGTGAATGCTTACCCCCCTTTTGTGGTATCCCTCAACCACCTGCAAGCCAAACCCACCCTTTTCCCCCCATCATTCAACAACTCCTAGATCAAAGTACCATGCCATCAAAGAAACATAGGCTTTTACTCCAGAATGTTTTTGGTTCCAAGGAAGGACTGCCAATCTTAGACTTATCATTTCTAAACCTATTTCTCAAAGTGCCCAGTTTCAGAATGATTACCTTACCCCTGCTCTTACCACTCATTCCAACTCAGACTTTCATGGTAGCCCTGGATTTGAAGGATGCCTACGTACACATTCCTATTCACCCAGATTACAGGAAATACCTCAGATTTACAATAGGCTCTTGCCATTTGCAATTTTCTGCCTTTCCCTTTGGACTCTACTGCTCCTCGAGTGTTCACAAAGTACCTGGCTCCCATCATTGCTCACTGCAGAACTCAGGGTATTCAGATATACCCATACCTGGACGGTCTGCTCATTCTTCATCAAGACTGCCCAGTCCTCCTACTTCATCTAAAACAGGTAATCTCCACCCTATGTCAGCTAGGGTTCACCATAAACCACAAAAGTCTCACCTGATCCCCTCGTAAGACCTGGTTTTCCTGGGGTGCAGTATCCGAACAGACAAAATGAAAGCCTTCATTCCAGATCAAAGAATCCTAGAACTTTGTCTATACTTCCAAAAACTTCTTTCCCACACTTCCTTGCCAGCTCGAGAAATTATAAGAGTTCTAGGCCACATGGCATCACTCATAACCATGTTGCCCCTGGCAAAACTCCACATGCGGAAAATCCAGTGGGTCATGAAAAAACTTATGGAGCCAACACTCCTAGCCTCTGGACAACCCCCTTCAATGTTTGAAGAAGGAACTCAAGTGGTGGATATCAGCTCTCCATCTCAACCAAGGGACCCACCTTCAGGTCCCTGCGCCCCTCCAACAGGTCTCAACAGATACTTCCGACCTGGGGTGGGGGACAGTGTTACTTACAAACCAAAAACAACTCTTGGTGCAAAGCACTTGGTCCAACCCAAGACAAAAGGACCATGTCAACATCAAATACATGAGGGCTTTACACTTGGCCCTATTAACCTTCAAATCAGCCCTTCAGCCAGGAATTCTGAAAGTAATCACAGGCAATATATAACGGTCCTGTGGTACATAAACAAGCGAGGGGGAACAAAGTCCTACCCTCTGTGCAGCATAGCAATCCAGATCTGGAACCTAGCAGTATCTCACCACATACATCTGGTAGCTGTTTATATCCCTTCAACAGAGAATGTCATGACAGACTTCCTGAGCAGAACTTCAGCTCCAAGTCACGAATGGATACTTCACAGGGAAGTATTTCTGGATATAATCCATAGGTGAGGTATTCCACAAACAGATCTTTTTGCCTCCACACAGAACAGACAGATGCCCAAATTCTGCACAAGGAATCCACATCCATAAGCGTGGAAAGGGGACGCCTTCTCCTTCTCTTGGGAGGGAATGCATCTATGCTTTCCCTCCTTCACCTTAATTCAGAAAGTCCTTCTGAAAATACCGAGGTACAACCCAAAACTCATGCTGGTGACCCCCTTTTGGCCAAGACTGCATTGGTTTCCCCTCCTACACTTATTAGCCAAGAGCAATCACCACAGGTTACCCCATCGAATAGAACTGCTCACACAAGACAGGGGATCCCTACTTACACCCTCAGGATAACAATTTGTAATTAACCTTATGGGTGATGGGGATTTGATTCCCTAAAAACACCTATACTCAGAGGACGTACTCAATGTTCTGCAAGAGCTCAGAAATCCTAGTACCAGGAGAAATTATGTATCCAAATGGAACAGATTTTCCCACTGGTGTCAACGAAAAAGCCAGGACCCTTTGACTACCTCTATACCTATGGTCCTTGCCTATTTGTGTGAGCTACTTCACTCAGGACTAACATACTCATCAGTCAAAGTGCAGTTATCTGCCATCTCTGCCCGTCTGCGTATTTCCCCTCCTCTGGTTTGCAGACTGCAAGTCAAACTTTTTCTCAAAGGGGTTCTTTACATCAGTCCTACCAGGAAACCTATCCCTCCTGCTTAGGACCCGAACTTTGTACTAGAAAAACTTACATTGCCACCCTTTGAACCAGCCCATTCAGTATCATTGAAGGTGTGCACACTGCAAGCAGCATTACTAGTGGCCCTTACGTCCGCCAGGAGGGTATCGGAGATGCGAGCTCTCATGGTTACCTCCCCTACCTTATTTTCTTCAAGGTCAGAGTTGCTCTCAGGACCAACTCTTCCTTCATGCCAAAGGTGGTTAATGAACATTCACTAAACCAGACCATTAACTTACTGGTTTTCTGCCCTCAACCACAAAGTTCCTCAGAGAGGACTCTCCATTCCTTGGATGTCCAAAGACAACTGAAGTTTTACCTAGACAAAACCAAACCTATCAGAAAGTCAGATCAACTTTTCATCTCCTTCCACCCGAGAGCTCTAGGGAAGGCAGTCTCCAAGCAAACCATCTCTTCATGGATTTCAAAATCCATTACCTTATGTTGCTCTTACAATGGTAAATCCCTGCACGGTCAAGTCAGACCTCACTCCATCAGGGCAGCTGCTTCCTCAGTTGCTTTTTTTCAAAGGAATTGACAATGCTTCCATCCTGGAAGCTGCCACCTGGACTTCTGTCCACACCTTTACCAAACATTACAAACTGGACCTCGTCTCTAGAGCTAGGGTAAAGTTTGCCAGGTCCATCCTCCAAGGATTCATTGACCAGTGAACCCAATCCTCCACCCAGAACCATACCTAAAAGCTCTGGTACTCTCCCTACTGTTATGAATACTGCAACATGTGAATAGAAGGACGTAGAATAGTTGTATAAGAAGTTACCATAACCTTAGATGTTCTTCTCTTCCATGTTGTAGTAGTCAGTCCCCCCTCCTACCCCTCCACCTTACCAGCTTACATACCATGCTGACTTCTGGGGACATAACCCTTCTAGCCCCCAGTTTTCCACTAAACACAAACTTCCTGCTACCCTGACTGTAGCCTACATGTAATTCTAAGGGCTCCTTTAGGACCCTTCTATCCACAGGAGTACTACTATATGCGGCAGTTCATTCTGAGTAGGGTGCATGCAGACGTCACCTTTATACCCTATGTCATTTATGGCCCTGACAAGGGACTCAACACATACCCGCCTGAAGAAAAGACTTTGGTATACTGGCCGGAAGGTGGTACTGCAGGCAGCAACTCCCTACTGTTATGAATACTGCAACATGGACGAGAAGGACCTCTGAGGTTATGGTAAGTTCTTATGCAAATATTCTGTGTGGCACTAATATGTCTCTCTTTCCTTACAGCTTCAGTATTTTCAGCAATTTCTATGTTCTGCTAGCCTCTCTCTCTGAATGCTTTTCTCAAATTATTAGTGTGATGTTGGTAATCACTTTCAAGTGCACTTAACCTGGACATCCTAAATGCTTGACTGCGGATTACATTCTTAAAAATGTGTGGTGGGTGCATACTTCTTCTATGAAGAAGATGGTTATGATAGCATGGTTTTCTGAACACATTTGTATAAATACCATCACCATTCTTTCCTATGTTCACATCTAAAAAATATATACTTATGCTAGATGTTTCAGAAGAAAACTGTAAATATGTTGTACTACTATTAATATAGTATATTAAGTCATGGAAGTGTTCAGTGGAACCACTCCACAAAATAAATAAATCATCCACACATCTGCGATAAAATGAAATAAACTCCTTATGTGCACCGTCTATCACAAATTCTTGTTCCCAGGTCACCATGACAGCATTGGCGTAGCTATTGGCACAAGATATGCCAAGAGCTATGCCATGCTTCTGCCAATAAAATTTATTGTCAAAAACTCGTTATTCACTAATACTGTCTAACCACTAAAATTAATTCAGTTTTAGTTTCATCATAATCAGTAAAGGCATTCAAAAACTTAACACATTATACCCATGTCATTAGAAATTACAGTAGAGAGAGAAGATACATCCATTGTAACTAGCAAAAATGGGCTTTGTGAGCTGCAAGTATAATCATGCAAATCTTCTAAAACTGCTTAGTATATCTTAACATATGTGGAATAGTGTTAAGAATAGGTCTCAGCTATTTTTCAAGAAAAATACATTTTGGTTCAGTGCACCAGTCATGACCTGCGACTATGGGTCTGAAGGGGGATGGGGGGTGAACAAGGTCTTTATGCAGCTTAGGAAGGCCATTGATGGCAGAAATAAGGGGGTGTACAACAAAAAAATAATCATACAAACTTTTGTCTGATACCAGATTTAAACAGCCTGTTTAACACATCATAGACGCTCTGAATCATGTTGTCTACACTTTTATTAACTTTCTCCTAAAACGTTTGATCAGCCAACATATCTGCTGTGCATCTAACACTGTTGAAAATTACAGTTGGGGCCCCCTTTATCAGCAGGTCTCACAATGATGTTAACATTTTTTTCAAGTTCTTTCAGTGCTAAATATTCAGCTTTTGACAAATTATACTTGTTCTTATTCTTCTGCCCAGCATCAATTTTTATAAAAATCTTCTATACATAATTTCTCAAATGTATTAAATATTGGATTAAGCAGAGGCACATAAGTGCTTGGTTTCTTAAAACACATCTCACTATTAAGTTGACCATCATTTTAATTAACAGTTTCAACATTAAATTTCATTTGAATATCTTAGTCTAAAATTGCCTCAGTAAAAGCTGTGTTCTGCATTGGAATAAATGATAAACCTCTGTTCAACAACGAAATTTCTAAGTCAGTTAAAAGATATGAAGACAAGTTCCAAATTAAAAAATCTTGTTCAAGCCTCATGCTTTCTTCAACTTGGGTGTTCCTGTTGAAGCAGTTCCTGCTTCTGGAACGTTGTTTTGTCTCTACTTTTGTAGACTCCTTGATAGGAAGGGAAATTTTTAACTGCTGTTGTAAAAATATGAGAAGGCATAGAACATGAATTGCTCAAATTAAAGTCAGTTTATGTTTTATCTTGAGCTCTATGAACCTGTGCTATTACTTGCAGTGTCTTCCTTCTGGCACCAAGTTCCGTCTGTAACTCCGCCCCTTCAGCATCATTCTGAATGAGGAGTGATATCATCATTCCTTATTCTGTCACTATTGGTCGATTCAGGCTATCACCCTCATATCGATCATGGATTGGGTTAGCAACTGGAGCTGCCTGTTGATTGACAGAAGTATTCAAAGTGAACTGCTCAGTTTTACGTGGTCATTTAAACACATTTCCAGCTTGAAAATCAGACTTATCTCTCGGCAGTTTCTTTTGTTTTATTTTGCACAATTTATGCTTTCAAACTGCCAATGAATCAAGCAGTTCATTCATATATTTGTTCACTAATTCAGTAGGAAGTTGCTGAAGCAGCTCATCATATTGCTGCTTAACATTCAAAGACGCACTTTCAGCCTCATGATTAGAAAATTTCACCAGCAGTTTCATATATTTCACACTAGTCTCAAGATTTAACTGTTGCCATTGACTGAGAAGTGCTGCATTAGTAATGCCTTGTGCAGGCATTTTAAGCAAACTGAGACCTCTAGGGAATTATCCCTTCATCAGTGCAAACATCCAGATGAAAATTTTGAAAATGCAGTCTCTTCAGTTTAAACAAGTTCTCAATCATATGCATCTTGCTTTTTTAAAGTAATTATATCGATATTAGATTGTACAGAGTCATTGCTTACCTGGATGTTATTAAGCAATGGATTGGTCTCTCCATTTAGAATACCAGTAAACATTGTAAAAAAAGTTACCTCCATGTTGGTGAAAATTATGTGGTGCATAGTCCATCTCAATAATATCAGCTTTAGTTGCCATATTCCTGGTAAAAATCGCAGAGGCAAAGTAGAAAGTCCAATAATAGCAAAAAAAAAAAAAAAAAAACACAAACCACCACGATTCTCCATGTTTCAGGCTCACATAAAATGAACAAGCAAAACGATTCAAAGTACACAAGTGAACCTAAAAACAGCAGACTGCTCCAATTCTTCAAATTTCTTTGTTCACAAAGGTATGAGCATGGACTGTATTAATAGTAGTACAACATATTTACAGTTTTCTTCTAAAACATCTAGCACAAGTATACATTTTTTAGATGTGAATTCATACAAATGTGTTCAGAAAATTGTGCTGTCAAAACCATCTTCTTCATAGAGGAAGTATGCACCCACCACACATTTTTAAGCATGTATTCCGCAGTCAAGCATTTAGGATGTCCAGGTTAAGTGCACTTGAAGTGATTACCAACATCACACTAATTATTTGAGAAAAGCATTCATAGAGAGAGGCTATCAGAACAAAGAAATTGCTGAAAATATTGAAGCTGTAAGGAAAGTGAGAGGTACTAGTGCCAAACCTTATTTTTCCAACCAGATAAGTTAAATGAGGCAGTAGTGCCACAAGATTCTGGTAAGCATATGAAGTTGAGAATACCCATGTTTTATGCAAGTGATAATGTTGGGTATCAAGCTCTCTCCACCCAAGACTGGAACTGACAGTCAAGAGGAGAAGGGTAATACTTGCAACACACCATCAGTCTCACATAGACCTAATAAACCAGTACCGGCAAATAACACACATGAATGCATGAAAACATACTCGGAGGCTCTAAATAAAAATCTGCAAAAGCAACAGAGACCTCCAAAGCAGACATCCAAGCACCCTCCACACCCCATCACCAACCATGAAACACACACTTCGCATAATCAGTGTGCCAAGCAGTCACAGCCCTTAAGGCAAAATAACATACTCAACACACTAGTAATAGGCGACTCTATAGTCAGGCACACTGATGTCCCACTAACTAGGCTGGACAAGAAGAAGGATACAGTTAGCTGCCTGTCAGGCGCCAGGATCTGCCACAACACAAGCACTCTGGTCACTCCAGAACAAGTACAAATACGACTCTGTGATTGTTCATGTTGGTGTGAATGACCTCGGATGTACCTCCCTGGACTACATGAAAAGAGACATGGAAGAGCTCTCTGATCATGTAGCCCAGGCCAGTTTGACCCCGAGTAGCATCCTGCCCTCACCAAGAAGGATGCCACAGTATAAAGAAAAAATGATCAATTTCAACAATTGGCTAAGTTTCTGGTGTCATTCAAAGGTGATCCAGTATTTGTCCGCCTGGGATGACATGCTTGACAAGCCACGTTGCTTCGCAAGAGATGGCTTGCACCTGTCACCCTTAGGCTTTTGAATACTGGCTAAGGCTCTTGCCACCCCCATAGTGCCTTTTTTAGGCAAGACTCAAAAGACAAACCCACCACCATAAATAGCACACGTAACCAAAAACTGAGGGTAATGCTACTCATCGCCAGAAGTCTAAACCTCAAAATGCACGCACTCAAGGCACTCTTCATTATGGAGAACATCGACATCTTTGCAGTAACAGAAACCTGGTTTAATGCTCCTGAGACCACCCTAGCACTACTAGGCTATAACTCATACCATACCTTTCGGCCACAGAACCAGAACCGAAACACACAAGGCGGGGGTGTATCCATATTCATCAAGGATACCCACACCTCCAGGTTAGTGGCGTAGCACAATGCATCAGAGATCATCCATGTGCAACTAACAACGGGCAAAACTGCAATCCAAATTGTAGCTTGCTACAGATCACCCACCATAACAAAGGACCCCCATTCCGCATTTCTGTAGACACTGGGAAATATGAAGGTCCTAACAAACACCCTAATACTGGGTGATTTCAATTACCCAAACATAAATTGGGAGAACTACTCAAGTACTAACTCCCTTGCCCAACGCTTCCTAGAATTTATAAACTTGAATGCCATGGATCAACTGGTCAGCGTCCCCATTAGAGCGAACAACATATTGGACCTGGTCATCACCAACATGGGCGACCGGTGTTCCACACCGGAGGTCAACCCCTCGCTGGTTAGATCAGACCATAGACTAATCACTCTGGATATCCACATTCCGCCCCCACCCCAATCAAGGAAACCATCGTGAAAAACTTTTCATAAGCAAACTTCACGTTACTTAAGACAGAGTTGGAAAGGTTCACAGCCCCCATGATAAAGGATAGTGCTGTCCAAGCTGCTGAAACCTTTACAAAGGCACTCAATGAGCATCTGCAGGAATGCATGGATCGTGCTATCCCAAGTAAAACCAAGACACACTCCTCCAAGAAAAGGAAACCAGTCTGGTGGACCCCTGCCATAAACAAAGCTATACAACAGAAGGAAGACACTAGTACAGAAGAGAGTAAAATCCAAAGAAGGAAAGACATCCCTGATCAGTATCAGCAAGAAACTACAATCCCTCATTAAATCATCCAAGGCTAGTTTCAAAAGAAAAATTGCCAAGGACTCCAAAGATAACCACAAAACATTCTTTAGCTATGTCAAGAACCTAAGTGGAAGCTCTCAGATCTGCTCTGAGTTAGTGCAGAATGGCACAAAATACACTGAAATGGCTGATATTGCCAACATTCTGGCAGACAGGTTTAGTGCAAACTTCACCCCCCTCTCTCCCCAAAAGGGCCCATAACTATACCAGAAGAATGTAGGGCCCCGTCAGTCACAGACACAAGGTTAAAACAGCCCTATCCAAAGCCAAAAACACAGCTTCAATGGGACCGGACGGTGTCTCAGGCTGTGTCTTACAAGAGCTCCAAAATGAACTAACCCCTCACCTAAACACACTGTTCAAACTCAGCGTCTCTACAGGTTACGTACCCACACAGTGGCGCACAGCAACAGTTATCCCACTCCACAAAGGTGGAGCCACAACGGACCCCGGGAACTATCACCCTATAAGGCTGACTAGCCTGGTCTGCAAGGCTATGGAGCGCATCATCATGGAACTCATTAACAGAGACATTGGGAACCTCCAAACCTTGGACCCTACCCAGTTTGGCTTTAAGGGCAGATCATGCCTCCTAAACCTGGTGGACTTGTTAGACGAGGGAAAGGAGGTCCACACAGCCTACCTAAACCTCGCAAAGGCGTTTGACACCATTCCCCATTCTAGTATTATAGACAAGCTCACCACCTTGAACATAAACCCCTACGTCATGAGATGGGTTGCCAACTGGCTCATGGATAGAACCCACATGGTGAGAGTTGCAGGCTCTACTTCCGACTCTAAATCAGTCACAAGTGGTGTTCCCCAGGGCTCAGTCGTAGGACTCCTCCTATTTGGTATATAATTCTCAGAGGTACAGGCAAGCATAGGATGACTATGGCTGACCAAGTTCGCAGACGACTGCAAACTAGGGGCCATAATTGATTCTCTGGCTGACACAGACACCCTCCAGAAGGGTCTCACTGAGACGGATACGTGGTGTCAAAATCATGGCCTCAAGCTAAATGCCAAAAAGTGCAGTCATCCCCTTTGGAAAAAATAAAGTACCCGCGAACTACCACATAGGTGGTAGTCCACTAAATACAGAAAATGTGATAAGGGATCTGGGGACGCAAGTAGGTAGTAATTTCTCCTTTGATAATCATATTGCCAAGGTGGTTAGAAAATCCTTCTATGTGGCCCACCTAATCACAAAAGGGGTCGCATCTAGAACAGAGGTTATTGTGTCTCTCTACTCATCACTCATTAGACCCATCACAGAGTACAACGCTCCATTTGGGATGTACCTTACAAGACACCTGCAACAGCTGGAAAGACCACAAAAGTACCTCACCAAGAGGATTACTGGCCTCAAACAGATGCTCTATGCAGCCCGACTCGAGAAACTCCAGCTGTACTTGATTGCATACCGCTTACTCAGAGGTGATCTCTGCCTGACATACAAGGCCATGCCCAACCCAATTGATGGACATGCTCCACCTAAAAAAAAAAAAAAAAAAAAAAAAACCCGGAGAGCCACACGCTCTAGAGATGTAAACCTCACCACAGCGATACATAGGACATGCTGGAGGGTTAGATTGCTGTCCCAGAGACTCCCCATGCTTTGGAACAGGATTCCAATATACATCAGGCAGAGCCCCTCACTAACACTCTTCAAGAGAACCTTGGGTGGCTGGGAAACAGAAAATATACCCCAGAGATCACTGCAGTGACTCTGCTGGGCAGAGGCACAGGGAACTAATTTAAGGGGGTGGCGAAAGCCAACGCATTCTGGCTAGACTTATACATGCCCTTGGGCAGCTAGCCTAGTTCTTACCTATGAACCTACCAGAGAGTTATCGAGAGACCCTGGAACATTCTAATGACTGATGAAAGTCTTATGGGAATTTTAGACAACCAAACCAAAGTTTATATATAAAAAGATGACATCCCTTAAGAACTGTCTTCGCTGCCCTAAAAATAGAATTGAAAGAGTAGGTAAGAGAACATTTCCATGTGTTAAATGTGCTGCTTGCAAGTATATAAATACAACCAATGTGTTTTTTCATCCTCATCAAAAGAAAGAATATATATAATTTAATATATGTGCAACCTGTAGTTCAGAATGCCTAATTTATTTAGCTTCTTGCACAGTGTGTGCAAAATTTTATGCTGGGAAAACAGAGCCCTGTGGGATCACATAAAAGAACATGTATATCATATTAGTAAGGGCAGCCAAAGTAGTGCCCTTTCTAAACATGTCTGGGAGACAGATTTGACACACATTTTTATTTATAGCTATTGGTAGAGTGTTTGAGTGTGCCAGATGTGGTGATATTAGAAGTACTACTGAACAACTGGAAGCCAAATGGATAATCAAGTTCAGAAGTGATTGTGAGCATGGGTTGAATGACAGGGTGCCCATTAAACCTAAACTAAAGAGTAGGTGCCTGCACAGATGAAGTAGCGGTACTTTTAAGCCTACTACAGCCAAAAACCCTACTCCTTCAGACAGGGATTCTATAGCTTTAGACAGATGGGGTAAGAAGGTGTATACCTCTGCAACTCTTGCTATCAGGGCTTTGAATTGCCAGTTTCACATGTTGAAGTACCAGCAACATATTATGGAACTAATTAAACAAAAAATGGTGTTACTACCAGATTGTGCAGAAAATAAAGATTTATAAGAGTTGATGCATTCTGCAAACCAAGTCAGTAAGCACTGTGCAGTGTGAGTTTGATGCCTTAGAAGCATCTTGCACGCTGCTGTCACTGAGTCTGTACTGAGAAGGCATGCTTGGCTGAAGGAAGAAGTCTTGCCAGACCATGTCAAAGCAAAGTTACTAGATGCTCCATTAAATCAGGATAGTTTGGCACAAAAGCAGAAGAAGTTCTTAAAAAGATGGAAGAAAAAGTTAAATCTATGCAAACTGTCAAAGATTTCTTACAGGTGCAGCCACCTAGATTCAGTAGGCATTGGCCTTCAAAAAAAATGGTCCTTTCCAGTCCCTCCCAGGCCTTTTCAGTCCAAACCTAGGGGAAACAGACCACGAAGACTACAGTCTCAGGGTATGCAGAGATCTAAACAATGGAGTGTTCCCAGCTCAAAAACAGGGAGTGGTAAGCCACCCCCTTATGGAAAAAGTTCACAATGACTTTCCAATTATCCTTCCCAGCCATGCCCAAGTACTTGCACCCCTAGGAGGAAAACTTGTCCTTCGTGCAAAAAACTGGATGTCAATTACTCAGGACCTATGGATTCTAAACATTGTATCCCAGGGATACAGATTCTACTTCCACTCACTGCCAACCCCAAGTGGGTTGCCAGACCTTCCTTCAAACCAGTGGGCAGAGGCTCAAATGCAAGTACTTTCTCTTCTCCATATCAGGGCTATTCATCCTATTCGAGTAGAACAAACGAGACAGGGTTTCTACTC
Source organism: Protopterus annectens (assembly GCF_019279795.1). NCBI lineage: Eukaryota > Metazoa > Chordata > Ceratodontiformes > Protopteridae > Protopterus > Protopterus annectens. The sequence goes on from NC_056743.1 coordinate 258,626,837, forward strand.
CAGACTGTTCCTGGTACCCAGAAAAGAGAGCTCTTGGCGCCCTATCCTGGATCTGTCAATTCTCGACACCTTTCTGGTGGTCCCAAAATTCAAAATGCTTACACTGCAACAGATTCTTCCTATGCTTGCCAAGGATGCCTGGTTAGTCACCCTAGACTTAAAAGAAGCTTGTCTGCACTTACGCATAAGGGAGTTTTGCAGAAATATCTGCATTTCAAGGCAGGGATCTATGCACTATCAGTTCTCTGCACTTCCCTTTGGCTTATCTACTGCGCTCAGAGTATTCACAAAGTGCCTGGCTCCAGCCATTGCATACTGCAGGCAGAGAAATATTCAAATTTACCCATTCTTGGACGATTACCTGATGCAGGCGAACACTCAAGAATTGCTACTTCAGCATCTGGCATTTGTAAAAAGATTTCTACCTTCACTGGGATACACCATCAATGAAAAAAAATCACAACTGGTGCCCAGCCAACAAATTGTAATCCTGGGAAGAAGTTTGAACACAACTTACCAGATGGCATTCCTCACATCAGAAACGCAGGTCCATTAGGCAAACTTTCAAACTAATGGCCACCAAAACCCAGCTATCTGCAAGGAAAATACTCCAAGCCTAGGGTTCAGGGCCTCATGCATTCTGCTAATTCCGTATACAAGACTGCATGTGAAGAAACTTTAGTGGTACTTAAAAAGTCTCTCATGTCAACATTCTCAGGACCTGGAAACAGCGATTCCTATCATACCTTGTCTAAGTGCAGATTTCCTTTGGTGTGGGCAGAGGCATGCAACCCCAACAAGGGACTTCTTTCACTCAACCCCTCCCCGCCCAAACCCTGACAACAGACGCATCAGACTGTGCATGGGGGGCTCACATGGCAGGCAAATGCATTCAAGGCAAATGGAGCCCAGAACATATTCCCCTGCACATCAGTCAAAAAGAGATGCTAGCTGTACAGAATGCTCGGACAGCCTTCAAATACCTTATCCTTCCAGGACAGCTCCAGATAAAGACAGACATTACCATAATTATGTGGTACATAAGCAGAGGGAAACTCATTTCCTACCCACTCTGCAGGTTAGCCATGACCCTGTGAAACACAGCCTTGAGCAAACAAGTGCACCTACAAGCTCAATTCCTGCCAGGCAAGCAAAATTCACTGGCAGACAACTTGAGCAGAAATCTACTGGACCCTCACGAGTGGAAACTGGAACCCATCTCATTCAAACTTCTAACCCAGAGGTGGGAAACAACGGAGGTGGACCTTTTTGCCTCCCTCCAAAACCACCAATTGAGCAAATTTTGCACCAGGAACCCTCACACCAGAGCCTGGAAGGTGGATGGCCCTATTCTTTGCATGGGAAAACCCCTGAATTTATGCCTTTCCTCCTCTGCCCCTCCTCTCAAAAGTACTACTCAAGATCAAACATGGCAAGCCAAGAGCAATCCTTATTGCACTAGACTGGCCACGCCAGCACTGGTAACTTCTCCTACGCAGTCTGACAGCAGTGCCACCCTGGCACCTACATCAGACCCCTTCCCTGCTGTTTCAGCAGGAGGGACAGATTTTGCTTCCACAGCTGCAAACCCTAAACCTTGCAGCCTGGCTTATCCCCTAAATGCACTACCAGCATCCCTCAGCAAACAGGTGCTGGACATCATCTTTGAGGCCAGAAGGCCTAGTACTAGGAAATCCTATGCTGAAAAGATATTGTTCTTGGAGTCAGTCTCGAGGAAAGGACACAGCTGTGCCCACCTTACCTCAAATCCTTGATTATCTAGCAGAGCTGCTCCACAGAGGCCTATCCTTCTCATCCATTAAGATTCATGCCTCTGCCATCTCAGCTCATAATACTGAACCCACCTCTCCTTTCTCACCCACTCATCAAACAGTTCCTGAGAGGAGCTAACAATTTAAGACCCCCTAGGAGAGCTCCCACCCCAGCCTGGGACCTTAACTTTGTACTAGAGAAGCTCACACTTCCCCCTTTTGAACCTGCTGCTTCAGTAGAGTTAAAATTCCTCTCTTGGAAAACAGCATTACTTTCAGCTATTACTTCAGCAAGAAGACGGTCTGAGTTACAGGCACTAATGGCGGTGGAGCACTTCATTATTTTCCATGCTGACAGGGTTTCCCCTCAGGACTAACCCATCCTTTATGCCCAAGGTGGTATCCAGTGTGACTTTAAACCAGTCCATCCATTTGCCAACCTTTTTCCCTAATCCTCAGAATAAAGGGGAAAGGATCCTACACTCCTTGGACGTGCACATACAGCTCAGGTTCTACCTTGACAGGATTAAGTCTTTCACAAAATCTGACCAGCTGCAAGTCAGCTTTGCTACAGGGGCAGAGGGCAAGGCCCTTTCTAAGCAAGCCATCTCCAAATGGATAGCACACTGCATCCATTTCTGCTACAAGCACCATGGAAAATCTACCCCTCATAGGATCAGAACTCATTCCACTAGAGCTGCTTCAACCTCTACAGCATTTCTCAGGGGAGTCCCTACCAGGGACATCCTAGAAGCTGCAACCTGGAGTTCTGTACACACCTTCACCAAGCATTACCACTTAACTATTTTTTCTAAATCAAGAGCTGGATTTGCTACAGCAGTCTTACAAGGACTGCTAGCCAGCCTTAACACTTATTGACTGCCTCCACCCTTCCTCAGCTTTGGGAATTAACCCAACTGTGATGACTGCAACAGTGAAACATGAAGAGCATAGTACAGTTGTGTGCACTTATCATAAATGTAGATGTTAGAGTGCGTTCACTGTTGCAGTTCTGGTTTCCCTCCTGCCCCCTGGCTTTCTCTATTATTTCTGCCTAGCCTCTTTATGGCCATCTTTTTTGGCAGGGGTATTTACTTTTTACTGGAGGTGTTCCACACCATGTAATAGCTTCCTATTTTGGGGGCTCCTGACATCTGGGGGAAGAAAAACTGATGTAATCACGTCAGCTGCATGTTTTATACCCCTGACAACCTGACGCCATGGAAGAGGTAACAGCATCCGACGCAGAAATCCCCAGACTCTGGTATTCGGGCCGACTGACTGCAACAATGAATACACTCAAACATGTACTTTTATGGTAAGTGTATACAACTGTACTTTTTAAAAGGCGTTTATACTCATATTAGATGTATTAATTTTATTCATTTTAGATATTTTTAGTTAGGGTGCATAGTGCTATGTATTGTTAGGACTGTGTCCCTTTTAGAGTTAAGTGAAATGCATCATGTGATTCGTTAAAGTATTTAATGTAGTCTTTTTTTTTTATTCTTTGTATCTGATAAAACAGTATAACCTGTGAAAGTGCCCATACCTTTGTGAAAACGAAATTGAAGAACTGGAGCAGTCTGCCATTTTTGGGTTCACTTGTGTGCTTGGAATCAAAAGAATAATTTCTTAGTGCCATTTTCTTCATTTTTGACATTGTACTCTTTAGGGAATTTTTAAACTTTGCCAGTTTGTCCCCCCCACCAAAAAAAAAAAAAAAAAATAAATAACTTCCGTTGCCTATTTTTCCCACCACAACTCCAGCTTTTAGTACTGGAGTAAACATTCTCAGAAGTATGCTTGGGATATAAATTGCTATTAAAACGAAAAACTAATGCCAGTGAAATGGGTCCAGGTGGATTTCTAACAGCAAAATACTCAAATTTGTTAAGCAGTTTCATTCCAGAACATGGGATTTCTTGGATAAAAGCACTAAATAAATTTCTTTTCTTTTCTTTTAGTTGAGTATTTTGGTGTTCGAAATCCATCTGGATTTATTTCCCTGGTGTTATCATTTTTTTTGTTAGTGTTATTTGGATGACGCTACACCATATTTTAATTTTATATAAAACACTGTGCCAGTACTTCAGTGCAAAATCCTAAACCATTTGGACTTGCAGTATAATTACCTTTGATAAAATTATTGCTCCTCTGTAGTGTCACATACATTGAATCCCTCTTAAGATTGATGCCATGATCTAGATTTTAGGAACATGGACAATAAATTTCCCTTAAATAAACTTGTCTCCAATATTGTTTCATTAGCAAACCTTTACTATGTTTTCTGTTTCACTAGTTTCTGCTTGCTGCTTATAATTTATGATGAGGAAAGAGAAGCCTTCCTAGTATTAGGTTTACTTAACTTTCCCTTGCTTCTCTTTAGGCAATCCTTCTAGTAGGTCTGCAACCTACCTAGACCAGTATTCCCTTTCTAGTTAAGAGCAGAGTCGAACTGCATTGTTTTTTGCACTGTATTTGATTTTCCTCTACTCTCCACTTCCAAAATCTCCTCCATTATTTTCATGACTTTCTCAGTGGGAGCTACTGTTGCTTCCAGTTTACAAGTAATAACTTTCTTGTCTACATTTTTACTATTAGATTGAGCAGCAGTTTATTCTAGGTGCAACTGTAGACCACTTGTAGCTTAACATGAGGTGGAGTTTTTTGTCAAACTAAAAATTTCTGCCAGATCCTTTTTCCATTTGGTTTGTTTTCTTTAAAGCTTGCTGTTTCTCAACATTCCCAGAATATCTGTGCGCAACTCACATTTTCCTCTCTAAGGCATATCTAACATGCGCTATCGGCCTGTTGGAACATCTTTTCAAGTCTGCCCAGAATATAAAAATGTCAGTGCAAATAATTCAGAGTTTCTGTACTTGATATTGGGGCATATCTTAGGTCCATGCATATCTCTTGCCAGTGTTCCATTCTGATTTTGTTTCCAAATTTCCTTCCCACCTCTCTTTCTTGTGGAGTCATGGGAACTGTTTGGTCCAACCATACCCCCAAATGTTTTACTTTTTGAGTTGCCAGCAAAAAGAGTTGTTTGCATTAAATTATGTGTTGGAATGTAATTGAAAGCTAAAACCTTGTCTTTATCTAATGTGATTTATGTCCTGGAGTCAGAATTTAGAAAACACTTTTGATATACCTCACAAACCCAGAGAGAGAGAGATTAAAACATCAGCTGAAAAAATGCTGTTCTTATCTGTAAATATCTTCCTTATAACCCTGTGTTTGTACTCTAATGAATGTTTTCCAAAGGGATGAAATTGCAAAATCTGAAGAACCCTTGTGACTTACAGTAGCTCATAAATGTGAGTGAGTTGGTACCAGATTGTACCACCTTTGCAAACTTGCTGTGATAGTGTGGGTGTTAGCAACTCAGTTCAGTTTGACTCTTCAGACCTCATATTTTCCATCAGATACAAATTTCATTGCAGACCAGCTAAGCAGGACCAGGACAGACCCTCATAAATGGAAATTTCATCCTGGAGTCTTCCAAGAATTAATCTAGTTGTGTGGAGCGCCTCACTTAGATTTGTTTACCACTTGTTAAAACAGACAACTAAAGAAATTGTGCTGTAGGACTCCTTGTAAACAGGCCTGGAAGACAGATACCCCCTTTTTCCCATGGACAGAAGTTTGCTGTATGGTTTAGTTTTTGTCCCGTTTCACTGATATCAAGAGTTCTTCTGAAGCTTTAGAAGGCTACCCGGAAGCTGTGGTGGTGACTCACTTGTTTTCCCTTCTTTCCAGTCTGACTAAGGGGGGTTACCACAGGCTTCCACCCAGACTTGATTTGTTAACACAATATGGGAGTTGTCTGATATGCCCCAACCTGAAAACTCCAGAGTTAACTCTCTGAACTGCCTGGGTAATAGAATCTTTATTCTGTTTAGACACTTTTTTCCTGAGGACATGCAGCAGATACTAAAAGATGTGAACAAATCTGCTACTATAAAATCAAGTATGTGCAAGTGGAAATGATTCATTGGTTGGTGCCAGTCCTAGAACCAGAGCCCTGTTCAGGCCCCACTGTCTCTGGTCCTTAATTTTTTATTTATTTATTTTTGTGTGTGTGATATTGTCCTGTGGCCTTTCTTGTTCTTCTGTCAAGGTTTGTCACTTATTTGTGTCTGCCCTTGGATTCCCCCCTTTTCTGACCATTCTTAAGTTAACCAGTTTTTGAAAAGGGTATTGCATATTGTCCTCTAGCAAACAAGTGGCATGTCTTTGGCATCTTAATTTTGTACTTCAAAAGTTTACTCTAGATTATCAGGCTGAATCAAGGAAATAAACCACATTTCTAAATCCAAAGCTTCCAGTTTTCTGTAAAGTTTAATTGCTGTAAGAGAATTCCTTATTGTTGCAGTTGAAAGTACTTAATGAATTTGACTAATGCTATTGTATATCCAAACAAATTCTCAAAAGCAAATACATATCTTCACTATTTTATACATATTTGTCCACTCTGAGAGTATAGCCTGCATTGAATGTTCTCCAGGATACTACAAAATCATTGGAGAGACTATAGATGAGTTTCTAGTCTCTCTCCGTAAAGTGAAATTTATAGGTTCATAGTGGTAGACTAGGCCAGTGACCAAATGGGCCTTTTTAAGCCCACCCATGCATCCCAAATCTTTGACTAGTTCTGATACCCTTGATAAGTGTAAGCATGGGCCTGGGAGATGAACCATGTACAAGGATACCTGTTTGCATTAGAGACATGGGTGCCAAACCATGGATGAATTTCCGGTTTCCCATCCAGTTGTCCAAATTGCACTTGAATTGGGTTAAGGAGGAACTCTGCTTCACATGGATGGTTAGCCTGCTTCATGGATGGGGTAGTCTCTGGGATACATACCTATCTATCCAGCAGGTCCTGTTTATATCACAGGCAATATTTAAGTCTTTAGAACGGGTAATTCTGCTATTTGTTTTGTGGATATGCAAGAGGCCCATCAGAGTGGGGTCTTACAATGGCCTGTATGCCAGGCATAGATCTCTCCTCAAAAGCCTGTTGGAGACAGAATACAGGGATAGGTCCTTGAGGTGGTCTGCATAGGACATATTACTTACGCCGTGTATTCTTTTTGGTGAGGAACCCCTGTGGATGTTCCAGTTGTTGAATATGCCTGGCTAGGTACATAACTAAGGGTGCATTGTACTCAATGATAGGTCTGATGAATGCCGAATACAGTGGAACAATGACTTACTTGGACTTGGATGCCATATCTTTGTTTATAAGTTGGGCAGCATAGAATGATTTCCTCACCACTGTAGACATGTGATGATCAAAGGCTAGATTACCATCTGTGTGGGTGTCTAAGTCCCTGACTACTGGGTCCAACTCTAAGGGGTGTGTTGTCAGTATGATAGTTATCAGGGATGGATGACTTTCCAAAGGATACTATTATGCATTTCTTGGCATTTAGTTTTAGTCCTTGGCTCTGACCTCAGTTATTTGACTGTGCCAGCTACTCCTGGAGAACATTTGTGTCAGTGTGAGATTCAATGGCTGATCCTAATTTGCAATAATCTGCAAATTTAGTCAGTCGCAGTACACTGACATTGGCCTTAACTTCTGAGAAGTAAATGCCAAAAAGGAGCAGTCCAAGGACTGTTCCCTGAGGGACTCCACTTGTGGCTGACCTCTTTGTAGAGGTGGACTTCACAATTCTAACTTCCTAGGTCCTGTCTGTAAGCCAGTTGACTATCCAGAGGGTGATATACAGGTTTGCACCTAACCTCTTGAGTTTGTCAACAATGCCCGAGTGGGGTATTGTGTCAATTGCCTTGACCAGGTCAAGGTATGCAGTGTGAATGATTTTGCCCTCGTCCATTGCTTTGCTGACCTTCTCAAAGAAGTCCACCCGGTTGAGTAGACATGATCTGCCCTTGAAACCAAACTGGGTTGGGTCCAATGTCTGGAGGTTTATTGCATCTCTATTGATCATCTCCATGCCAATTCTTTCCGTGGCTTTACATACAATACTAGTGAGACTTGCGGGTCTGTAGTTTCCAGGGTCTGTAGATGGCCCACCTTTGTGCAGAGGGATGACAGCTGCCTTTTCCATTAATGAGGCACGAAGCCTGCTTGGAGGCTACAGTTAAATAGTAATTCCTGAGGCCCTGATAAGTCATGTTTCATGCTCTTTTAAAAGGCATCCTGGGATATTGTATGGGCCATTTGATGCAGTGTTCTTGGTCTTAGAGCAAGTTCTAGTGATAGTAGGGGAAGTTATATTTGAGGATATTTCCTGAGGGAAAGTTGAGGGGGAGAGAGGAATAAAGTTGGAGCTGAATTTGTCAGCCAGTTACGTCTTTTGGCTCAGAATAGGTGGCACCATTTACAGTGAGCTCTGCACACAGTTGTGTTATCTTTGAAGTTGCTGACATGGCTAAAGAATGCTTTGTGGTTATCCTTGGCCTGGGCGGCCAAACTTGCCTCAAATTTGGCTTTGGTAGACTTTATTTGTCCTCTGAGTTTAGTTTGAGAGTGCTTTTATCCTTTTGGGTCCTGCACCTCCCAATTTTTGCCATAATTTTCTTGTTTCTGTTGTACATCCAATTGATTTTGTGATTCCAGCAGAGTGGCTTGTATTTTGAGTTAGTTCTGTAATTCTTCCTGGTGGGTACAGCTGCTTCTATGCAGCTATTAACATGTTTGTACAGGGTTTCTGTGGACAGTTCTGTATAGGCAGAAGTGTTCTCAGAGTTTATAGGGCTTGAAAATTTGCCAGGTTCTCACTTAATAGCAGGTGGTTAGCCTTAGAATAGTTACTGAATATTCCCGGTTGAGCTGAGGGTCTAGGTTTTATTTTTACTTCAAAGGAGACCATTTTGTGGTCTGACCTTACCAGGGAAAGGCATTACAGTAGGGGATGTGCAGCACTCTCCCATATTAGTAAGGAGCAGATCCAGTATGGTTGCACCGCCTGGTTGGTGTACTGACTAAATGGTCCAGGGAGTTTGTGTTTACAAAATCCAGGAATCTCTGTGCATGTACGTTTGATGTTGTATAGGATTTCCAGTTAATAGTGGGGTAATTAGTCACCCATGAATATGGTATTGGGGTGGATGGCTAGTGTTTATAATAAGGTTAAATACATGGCATTAGTTTACTGGGTTATAGAGGGGGATTTTTATCTTGCAATGAAGTGGTGTTGGATTTTTACCTATGGTAATTTGAACATGGATGAGCAGCTCAAGTGCATTGTGCTGTTTGACCAGCCTTGAAGTATATTTATTTTTGATGTAAATAGACACACCTCCACCTTTAATCCCTGCCTGTGAAGTAGCTGGCCTAAATGTGTGGAAGGTATTATAACCTTGCACTGTTGGTGTGCTCTCTGTGGCTTTAAACCACGTCTCAGAGACTGCACAGACATCAGCATTCTCTAGGGTAAAGAGAGTTTCCAGGGAGTGGAATTTTTTGTTTAGGCTCCTAGCACTGAGCAGTAATACCTTTAGATTTTCTTGGTTTTGATTTGCTGTGTCAGAAGTACTTTCAGTTTGGCATTACCTAACAAAGGCACTATGGGGGAAGACAACATTTTAGCTAATATTCGAAAGCCTAGAGGGGAGAGGTGCAGGCCATCTCTGGCAAAGCAGCTTGGTCTGTTGACCATCTTATTCCTTGCTGACAAGTATTGCAGCCCCTTAGAATGACACCAGAAACTAAGCCAATTATTTAAGTCAATCCTCTTTTGTTCGTATTGTGGCATCATCCTTGGAGAAGGTAAAATGCAGCTCAATGTTAAGCTCATACCAGCCTGAGACACGCATTCTGAGAGCTCTATGATGTCTCTCTTCATATAGTCTAGGGAGGTACGTCTCAGGTCATTTACTCCCACATGGACTATGAGTCATATTGGTAATTGTGGTCCAATGACCTGAGTGCATGCGTAATGTGGCGAATCCCAGCCCCCAATAAGCAACTTGACCATAACTTTCTCCTTACTCAGCTTGGAGAGAGGGACATCATTGTGTATCACAATAGTCTCCAATGACTAGAATGTTGGATTGTGTGTTGACTTGCCTTATGGGCTTAGAGGTAGTGGCTCCATGAGATGTAGCTCTGTGTTGATGTGGGTTTTGTTTTGAAAGTGTGTTTGGGGCTGCTGAGGGTATTTCTTATGTGTACTATGTCTAGGAAGTCTTTGTGGTTTAAGAAGGTTACATGCAAGTGCCTCAGTATATACAAGTCTCTATGTCTGGTTTGAATTGTGCGTGATGGGTGCAGCATGTATACTGCTGACAACCTTATTGACATTAGGAGTACTTTTATGTGAGAGCTTTGCCTCCAATGATGTTGTGTAAATACATCTCTCACATACCGTATCAGTGTGTTTGAGAAATAACTGGTTGTCAGTAAACATGAGGCAATTTCTGCATTGCTTCAGGATGCCCGTATCCACCAAGCCAGTAACGGAGATTAGACTGGTGGAATGAGAATATCAATCACTGTAAGGAGTATCTGGTTTGCAACTTATGTGGACAGTGCCCGTCACTGCAAAGTAGTTGCCCTGTGTACAACTAGATATTGGAGAAATTTCAATTGTGTTTTTACAGGAAAATGTCACTCAAGGTGTCTGTACAGTGCACTGCCAAACACTTGAGGGGAAACTAATATGTAGACCCTGAAAATTTAAGGATGACGTATTTAGGCAGATATTCTGAAGTTAGAACAAATCAAGCAGTACATACTGGAAACAAAGAATTAGCTTGTCAAGAATGATGAAGAGGGGAGTCACATGAATGACTACTGCCTGGCTACTACTATTGTTGGTCTCACCACAGCTGCAGTCTGTTGGGATACAATACTCCTTTAATTCTTCTCTCACCAGAAGCAAATTGTTAGCACCAATCCCAAGAAAAGAAGTAGGCCACAGCCTGTTTGGTGATTCACAGTCTTGTCCCAGATGTTGCAAGGGTCTGTAGACTTGTAGCCTTTTTCTGGTAGATGCCTCGAATAGCAACCAGCCCAATCAGGTACGTTAAGCACAGACACTCACTCTCCAGCCAGAAACAGGAACCCATGCACTCTGCTCCTACTCTCATCAGGATCAGAATATAAGCATAGATTCTAAGCTGTATAAAGCAGTTATTAGGCTTTCTGGTGATCAGCAGTCTCCAGGAAATTTCACGGTACTACTCTCACCAGGAGAAAACAGGAGCACTAATCCCAAGATGACTACTGAGAGGCTGAATGTGGGCTCTACAATAACTAGTAGTCTTGCAATAGATGCTTAAAGGTAAGATGAAAAAAATGTTTATCCTGAAGACTGCAGTGTGCACTAAGCAGTTACATATGAAAGTGAGCAACTTAAGTTTTAGCTGTACAAAAAGTTAAGTTTTAGTGGAGAGCCACCTTTTTTTTAAAAGAGCAAGATAGATTGAAAGGGGATGGGCACTTTTGTATTTTGGTACTATGGAATACAGTAGGATGGCCAGTACATTTTAAATAGTTGAAGGGGAGTGATTTCACAAAAATGATAATTTTGTGTTTACTTACACCAGCCAGTAAAAGCAGAGAGGAAACTAGATATATGGTCAAATTAACTTAAGGGCAGGCAACTAAAAAGGCAGTGGTGTTTAATAACACAACAGTAACAGGTTGGGAGGGTGGGAATAAATTCTGTCTGACTCACAAGAGACACAACTGTAGTCTCTTTTCAAGTTGTAATATGCAGTTAAAGCAGAATATAAGTAAAATGCTGTAAATAAAACAAATCACAGTATACAAAATAGAAAAAGTCAGTAAAGTACTATAAAATACAAGATATAAAAAGCAAACTAACCTTTCCCTCAAAGCAAGCTGTGGCAGAGTCTGGCTGAGCCTTTCCAGTAAAGACTGACTTTCTAAAAGTAAAGTCTTAACACATGGTCAGCTTACTCAAATTTATTTGAGTTTATGTAAACCATGTGCTTACCAGAGTTGTCATGTACTTTATTTTCTGGACAGTCTCACAGTGACATGCTGCACCCTACTTCTAACCATTACACCCCCCACCCCCGTCTGTCACCTTCACATTAAGCTTTAATCACACAACCTCCTTCCTATAGAGATACATCGTATGCATTTTTTTCCATCTTTTTGGCTGCACTTCCTGCTTGGCCATTTGTTCTCCTTAATGGGGTGGTAGACATCTGAGAGGTGCTGCCAGTAAAACAGCTATAGGGTTTTTCACCCTTTTTATAAAAGCCTTAACTCCCACAAATGTTCATTTGTGTCCAAAGGATTGGTGTGTTTTGGGTCTTTGTAATGCATGCCACACCTCAGAGTGACAGGACCAACAAAGTTAATAGACAACATGAGTCCATACTATCAGGAGACATTCACCAAAATCTACCAAGAGCATCATCATTATCATGACATCCAAACTGATAGAACACTGCATAACTTTAAAGAGCTTAAGGCAACATATATAAATATTAGTAATCTGAACAGGAAAATCTACCTGAAACTACAGCCTTCCAAAATAACATGACTGTCCTTAACATCTCAGAAATATGAGTAAAGCTCAGCACAGGTCCCTTTCCTATTGGGGACCAGGTTATAAAGTCTTCAAAAAAAAAAGTAGAAAGAGTTGTGGTGTTTCTTACAAAACACTGCCTTGCAAAACAGTTGATATATGCCAGACCTTACCTGTTCACCATTCTGAACATTTGCTTGAAGGAGGAGGCCATATTGAATTCTCAGAGCACTGGTACACATTCATGTACGCTTTCCAACGGTGCTTAATTGTATCATCCTGTAACTCAGAATTCAACATACGTTCATCTACAGGCAGCTTTTTGCTAGGGGCTGTAAATGAACTGGAAATATGATTTACAGCAAAACTTCATTGCAGTAATTGGTAAAAATGATCCCCCTGTGTTAACTCAACAGCTATTGAACTATGACCATACTACTTGCTAACAAATCAGATAGTTACAGGTAGACATCCAAACAAAATAAAGATCATAACTGTTTTATGTTGTATAGAAATGTAAGAAATCCGCTACACAGTAAACATTTTTAACTCCTGCCACCCAAATCTTACTATATTACAAATGTAATTGGAAAACTTGGTTCAAGTACTAATGTATCATAATGTAGGCACAGCAGCATGTCATCTTTATAAACTTACTCTCAAATAAATTGCAAATGTCTTATTCAACAACTTAAATAGAAAACCAAACACAAAAGCTACAACATTGCATACCTGTAAATCAAGCAGTAAACCATCCTATTCCAGTCATTAACTGCAGCAAACGAAAAACTGTTGAACAGCAGTTAAAAGCAAAATAATTTTCTTTCCTTATATGTGAGCAAACACAAGTCCCTGGAAACCAAAATATTTTGAAGGCAACTCCAGTCAGAAGCTCAGGAAAGCAACCTAGTTTCATAAATAAGTATTCTAAATAAACTAGCAGTCTAAGAATAATCTCATACCCTCAGACATACAATACAGCAGGCAAAGTTCTAAATATCTTAAAAAAAAAAAAAAAAAAATCAATAAACATGCCACTTGTGTGCACAAACCGTAAAGATACCTCTACAATAATCCTCTCAATTCTAACAGCTCGTTAGCTGCTTTCCCAAGATTTCAGCCCAAACAGTAAAGCCTTTGCTACCGAAGTTCAAAGAAAAAAAAAGCCACCTGGTCTAAATGATGTATACCCAGTCCTCAGAATAAACCTTTTTCAAACAATTTTAAACAATGCCAGGTGTCTGAAAAAGGGCAGCTACAGTAAAACTCACCAAAAGGCAAAACCAGTCAATGATTTTCACCCCATCACCTCAGTACTTAATATGGCAAAGGGGGCCAAGTGTATGCAGCTATCTGTCAAAACATGCTTTTTGTATTCCCAAAGATGAAACCTCATCACCGGATAATAATTTGTTTTTAACTCTGAGACTGCATAATATTTGCCTTCTTCCTCTTCCCAAAGATATGCAGCCTTGGAATCAGTATATTTAAAGTGCAGCATTGTAAGGGGCACAGCCTCCTACTTTGGGGGTGCACACCATCTTGTGACAGTTAAACTTTTGCATTCTGTAAATGTTGATGATGGCGATCATCAGCTGTATGAATGTAAAACTAGCAAGACAGAGAAAAGGTAATATGTAGATCTGTTGCAGTATATTACAAAATATGGTAAAAATCACACACGCAATGTGGATTCAGACCAGGCTAAACTAATTGCTGGCTTCTCTGCACCCTAGCTACTGTTCGTATTTAAAATCGCTGTCAGTGTATTTTCTGTAGGAGTACATACCGTGATTAATTTTATGTGGCGTTTCTTTTATCCAAGTAGATGTGCAATTGTGGCATTAAAGGGATGCTGGATATCCCATATGAACTGCTTGTTACCATGCAAAAAAAATGCTTAGTTTTTTTTTTCTACTGGCATTTATTTTAATATCTTTTATTTGATGTATTTAAACTGCAGTATCTACTGTTAAGTTTTTATCTTGGCTAAAGAGTCTTCACATCAGTCCACCTATTTCTTCCCTATAGTTATGACATACCTAACCTCAATGTCCATCTTATTGTAATGCACAATAATGTTTGGAGAGTGCCTTCAAATGACTGCACTGTAACACCGTAATGATCCTTACTGTTATAACATTCCTAATCTATGGCAAAGTACAAAATCATATTAAAAAAAATCCAGCAACAGAAGTCAGTACTACAAGAGACATTCACCATGATGGTTTATATGACAGAATGTCTTTTCCAGTTACTTCGTTAGACAAGGTAAAATCGAGCAGTATGTTTGGAAATGCAAGTTATTTGTTTATAAATTTGAGGTACAAAGGGATGGAGCCCTCAGTGCAGCCAAGGTGGGCTGACTTTGATTAGCTGACCCAACACTGGAAAAGCCAGGCAAGAGGCAAGGAGGTGGCAGTGATTCATTTTCTGCATTTGCCACTGGGGGAAAGGGAGGTTGCATAATATGCAAGGAGAGAACAGTTTTCCCAGTGGAGATGGGGAAAAAATCTGTTGTGCTTTAAGGCTCTGGGCAGGGTTTCCTGCTGGCATGTTTCCCGTGTGAAAGTGAGGGAGTGCTGCCACCCACTGCATGTTACAGTTCCCTAGTGGAACTCAGCATGTGCAGGGACACTGAGCTAAATCAAACATTGAACCATCACAGATAAGCTATCTAAATGATGGCTCCTCTTGGCTGACTGTTGTCCTCAGTCATGATAAACAAATGAATCAATAGGTTAGGAGGGTGCAGGTGATTAGCCAGCAGTAGGGGTATATGATGGTAAATAACTGTGAAAAAAATGCAAGTTGTTTGAAGCAAGTTAGATAATGCTGCTTTGTGCTAATGTCCTCCATATGCTGACAGCACTTGAAAAAAATTGCTAAGAGGTAAATTTTGAGGAAGAATTATCCAGTGAAGTTGAATGAGAGGTTGTGGCCCAATTTAGTGATTTGTGAAAATACTAAAGATTTGAATGAGAGGTTGTGGCCCAATTTAGTGATTTGTGAAAATACTAAAGAGAGTACAGTTGTGCAGATAAATTTACCATAGCAGTAGATGTTCTAAGGGATCACTGTTGCAGTAGCCTAAGCTGCTTGAGGCCCTGTCCTAGTAACTAGACAGCTTTCAAAGCTTACGATAGCCCTCCAGATGCTCTGTCAGGAGCTCTAAGCGAGCTTCATTGTAAAGACACTGCACCAAATTTAATCAGGAAGTAAGAGCCCTGAAAGTACAATTCCTGGAAAAAAAAAACAAGAATAAACTACATGCACAAGGGTCTATATATCCATACCTGGCAATACAAAAGAACAGCCAAAACAAACAAAAAAAAAAAAAAAAAAAAAGAGGACTAGAGGGAGGAGGTGGCTAATGGCAGCAGTGGTTGATTATAAGTATATGTTCAGCTTTTAGGTCACTGTTACAGTAGCCTAAGCTACTTGGATTTATTACCATAGTTTAGAAAGTAAGGATTAAGGTGGGAAAAAATAAACTAAGAACCCAGGTGCCCATAAAGAATGGTCCTAGCAAAACCTGTCCTGGACATGGAAAAATAATTAAATTTGTACTGCATGTACAGAGGACCATGTTGCTGTCTCTAGTGTACAGAGTTTTCCAATTTTTAGAAAGCCATCAAAGAAGCCAAAGCTCATGTGGAATGGGCCTAGAACTAGCTTATTATGGTGATTCTAACAAAAGGCAATAGCATGAGAAAACCATCTGTAAATAGTCTGCTTTGACCCTGTTTCTCCGTTGTTCTTACCTTCATAGGAGACAGACAACTATTCACCTTTCCTTGAAGGATTGAGGTTTGTCAAGTTAGTATCTGAGCTGCCAGTGGACATCTATTGTGAAGATTCTTTTTTTCTCCCTTGCTGTTGAATTCAGGGAAGACGACTGTGAGATTCAGTCTAACTCCAGATAAATTCTTGAGACTATGTTAGGCATAAAGGAAGGGTTAGTTCTCAAAGAAAGTATTATCAAAAGCTTAAGATCTTTTAAGTATTTAAT
Source organism: Protopterus annectens (assembly GCF_019279795.1). Classification (NCBI taxonomy): domain Eukaryota; kingdom Metazoa; phylum Chordata; order Ceratodontiformes; family Protopteridae; genus Protopterus; species Protopterus annectens. The sequence goes on from NC_056743.1 coordinate 258,643,108, forward strand.
GCAACCCATGGATTTTGGTAGATGAAGGTTGTTAACGAACCCGTCCGTATTGTGCATTTCTAATATACACTTAATTCATGGGTACATGTTTTTTCCCAAAGGGGATAACTATACATTTCTTGGCATTAAGCTTGAGCCCATGGCTCTGGCACCAAGCGTATGTTTCTGTAAGGCCCTTTTGTAGAATGTCCACATCATTTGGGGATTCAGTAATGGCTCCCAGTTTGCAGTCATCTGCAAACTTTGTTAGCCAGAGTCCCTTAGTGTTGGCCTGTACTTCAGAGAAGTAGATGCCAAACAAGAGCGGTCCCAAGACTGAACCCTGAGGTACTTCACTTGTCACTTGTTTGGAGCTGGATTTGGAATCTGCTGCTTTTACAGTCTGGGTTCTGTCAGTAAGCCAGTTGGCAACCCATCGATTGACTTAGGGATTAATGCCAAGCTTAGTAAGTTTATCTGCGATTCCAGAGAGGGGGATGGTGTTGAAGGCCTTGGCGAGGTCCAGATAGGCTGTGTGGCCCACCTTACCCTTGTCCACAGCTCTGGAGACTGATTCGAAGAAGTCAATCAGGTTCAGGATACAAGATCGGCCTTTCACAAACCCAAACTGGGTGGGGTCCAGTGTTTGAAGGTTGCCAATGTTTTTGTTTATAAGTTCCATGATAATGCGTTCCATGCCCTTGCAGATCAGGCTCGTCAGACTGCTGGGACGTTAGTTCCTGGGATACAAGGTAGATCACCCCTTGTGGAGTGGGATAACTAGCTTTGCGCCACTCAGTGGGGGCACAGCCTGAGGTGAGGCTATGATTAAACATGACACTTAGGTGAGTTGCCAGTTCATTTTGTAGTTCATGTAGTACACAGCCTGGGATGTCATCTAGTCCCATGGATGCTGTAGTCTTAACTTTGGAGAGTGCGGTTTCTACCTGTGTGGCCGTGATTACCAGAATTTGGCAATCTTTTGGTATTGAGATGGGCCCTTTAGGGGGTGAGAGGGGGGTGAAGTTGGCACTAAATCGATCTGCCAGGATATTGGCAATATCCTTGGGATCAGTATATTTAATGCCATTCTGTTGTAGCTCAGAGCAGATTTGAGCATTGCCATTTAGATTCTTGACATAACTAGAAAATGCTTTGTGGTTGTCTTTGGAATCTTTGGTAATTTTATTTTCATAACTAGCTTTTGAGGATTTTATGAGGGATCTCAACTTCTTACTGAGGCTGGTAAGGGAGTAGTTTTTTGCATCTCGGGATTTTCCTCTTCTGCAACAGTTTCTTCCTTCTGTTGTATAGTTTGTTTATGGCAGGGGACCACCAGATTGGCTTCCTTTTTTTGGAGGAGAGCATCTTGGTTCTATTTGGGATGGCACGATTCATGCACAAGTAAATAATTATGGACCCCTACGAGTCTCTGACTTCAGCTGAGACCGCCAAGGCCGGCCTTAGGCATAGCCGAACTAGGCATCCACCTAGGGCACCATTCAGGCCGGCCACATAAAGGGAGCAGTTTTATCTATTTGCTTTACTTCAATGTAAATTTTATGTTCTTCCCCACTTTTCACCGCCCTGCACTGAAGCGTTTGCGCCCTCCCCCACTTCCGTAGTCCAAACCATGAGCCGCATAGCACCGTCCCCTGCTGTGTTCTTCCCATCCTTCCCCCCTGCATCTACTCAATCAGTCAGTGGCTATCACTATCATTACTAAACATTATGTAAAGCATCCAGTCAGTGATGCTCTCATACCTCAGATGTCTCCAGCTACTACTCCAATCTGAGCTGCTGCTAGTATAAAACACTTATTGCGCCCGCCTCTTATCCCTCTTGCTTTCTTCATTAACGAGGTAGAGGCGGAACGATTGTTTGTTTAGGATTTTTTTTCCCCCTGAAGCATGCGTGAATCGGTGGCTTGATTCTCATCTGCTTCTCTTGACTCTATGGGCAAGCTGAGAGCGGTGTTATTTTTAATTCGTTGTTTGTGCAAGTTGCAACTTAAGGTAATTTTATTATGAGGAAAATTTCAAAAATACAAACTGAACCAAAAAACTTACAACTGACTGCAGGTTAATGGCTGGATGTCCTTCAAGAATGCAACTGCAGTCATAACATATGGGTTGTCCTGCCTCAGGAATTCCTCGGTCAGCCGAATTCCAAAGTCTGGGTCCGGCGTCGGCTGGTGTCGCCTCCTCTCTGACGTCAGAATGGCTGGAGTATAAAGGCATCGGCCGACGCCATCTTCTTCAGTCTTTCTTGCCGCGGTGCCCGAAGCAGAAGCAGTTGGCAAGTGCCGGTCGGTCAGCTCCTGTGTTTTCAGTACCGAAGTCATCTAAAAGCTAAGTACCCCGTTGGGGAACATTTTTTCTTGCCTCAGCCAATGTCAGAACAAATTGAGAAAGTTAATAACTGTTTGTCTTGTGGTAAACAAATACCTCATAAGGACTTCCATTCTTTTTGCCTTCCTTGCCTGGGCCCAGACCACGACGTCTCGGCCTGTGCTGCCTGTGCTTGCTTTAATAAGCGCACTCTCAGGCGCCAGGCAGAATTTGCCGAAGACTTTTTCGGTGATTCCTTTGCTTATATCATGCCGTCGGATCAACCGACAACTCAATCTTCCAAAAAACGTAAGGACCGGGACCGACATCCTCGGCCCGCGCCCTCCACCGATACTCCTCCTAAACCCTCCGCGAGTGTTTCGGTCCCTTCGGAGGTGGTAATCCAACCGCTCCAGGCCGACGACACAGCAGTAACTCGTCCTTCGGTCTCGGAGTCCACTCCGGTGCCGGTTGTTGACTTTCCTCCAGAGACCGAGGTTCTGGATCTACCCGACACCATTCCTGTGGACAAGGTTACACCAGCACGTGGGGCAGCTAGGCCCCCTGTATCCATGTCCATCAAGGCCTTTGCACGTGCTAAGGCCGCCAGCCAGGCCAAGGCCCATCCTAAAACTAGTGCTCAGGCCCCCTCTTCTGATAAACAGATCATGTCTCTTGCTGCAGATCTAATTTCTCTTATTAGGGGGTCTCAGCCTCATCCAGACAGAGGTTCTCAGCCGCCTGCAGAGAAAAGGCCCAGAACTGAGCAGCCCGACAACCTCTCTTCAGATGAAGCCTCTGGGGATTCTGAGCATTCTGATACCCAAGAAAAATCCTCCCAGGCCTATGAGGACTCTGATGCTGAGGAATCAATTCCCTCTGCCTCTCCTCCAGAGGAGTTTTCGTTCGGTGAAGTCCTACACTCCATGAGGGAGCATTTTAAATGGCAGGGCCAGTAATTCTCTGACTCCAGGAAAAGGCTACGTACCTTCCTCAAGCTTCCCCAGCACAGGCCTTTAGCTATCCCTCCAGTTATGGATGTCCTGGATGATGTTTTCTCCGACTCCAGTGCTAACCCTGATTCTCTCCCTCCTGCTCCTGTCAAGCCTGACAGATATTATAGGGTCCCTGAGCCAGCGGATAAGGAAGCTAGATCCTTGGAGAGATGGGTAAAAAAGTTTATACCTCCACCACCCTGGCTATGAGGTCACTTAACTGCCTTTTTCATATGTTTCAGTACCAGGATTTTTTACTGGATGACTTACAGAAAAAGCTAGCCTCCCCTGAGTCTACTGATTTTAAGGCATTGCAGGATCTAGTACATAACACTCAGCAGGTTAACAATCATTTTCTTCAGTGTGGTTATGATGCATTGGAGGCTTCATGTAGGGCAGCTATGACTGGGGCTGTTATACGTAGACATGCTTGGTTAAAAGAACAGCCACTGCCAGACCATGTTAAAGTAAAGTTACTTGATGCACCTTTAGAAAAACAGAAGCTTTTTGGTGCTAATGCACAAGATGTGTTGAAGTCCATTGAGGAAAAAGCTAAATCAGTACAGACAGTCAGAGATTTTCTCCAGGTTCAGCCTCCCAGATTCAGCAGGAATTGGCCTTCAAAGAATTGGTCCTTTCTAGACACTGACAAGTTTCAAAGGGGAAAAAACAGGCATGGCCGAGGTAGAGGGCAATACTGAGGCTCCTACAGGGACCGCCAGTGGCAACCACCAAATCAAAGAAGTGGCACAGGCAGCCCAGCTGCACCACAAGTTCAACCACAATGACTTGACTCTCATACCGCCTACAAAGGCTCAAAGAGAAGCACCCTTGGGCGGAAAATTATCCTTATTCTCAAAAAACTGGCATATCTTAACCAAGGACAACTGGATTCTGGATTTAATAGACAAAGGTTACAGATTCCACTTCCATACTTTACCAATAAGACAAGGCATGCCAAACCTGCCGCATCATCAAAGGGCAGAGGCACTCATTCAAGTTTCAAAGCTGTTAAACATAAATACAATAGAAAAGGTCCCTCCACAGGAACAATGCCAAGGATTTTATTTAAGACTGTTCCTTGTTCCAAGAAAGGAAAACAAATGGAGGCCTATACTGCACTTGTCTACTCTAAATACTTATCTCATTGTGCCAAAGTTCAAAATGCTGATGTTGCAGCAACTCCTTCCCATGCTGGGCAAGGGGTCTTGGCTGGTCACTCTGGACCTCAAGGAGGCATACCTGCATGTCCCAATCAGACAAAGTTGCAGAAGATACCTCAGATTTCTTGCAGGGACAGAGCATTATCAATTCTCAGCATTGCCGTTTGGCTTATCTACTGCGCCCAGAGTGTTCACGAAATGCCTGGCATCAGTAGTGGCACACTGCAGACTCCAGGGGATTCAAATATACCCCTACCTGGACGACTGCCTCATACAAGCAGACAACAAACAAACCTTGATTGCAAACTTGGACTATGTCATTCAATTACTGCAGGCCTTGGGATACACAGTCAACATTCAGAAATCAAGACTTCTGACATCCCAACAAATTATTTTCCTAGGAGCCAAACTGGACACACAAACACAAATGGCTTATCTCCCAGAGGAAAAACAACAGCAGTTACCAGAGTACTTCAAAGGCCTAGCAAAATTCTCCCAGCTGACTGCAAGGAAAATCCTGCAGGCCCTGGGGTTCATGGCATCTTGCATTCTTCTGATACCTTTGGCAAGACTTCATATGAGAAAGCTGCAATGGTACTTAAAAAGCTTATGGTCCCAACACAGCCAAAGCCTAGAGGACGTAATCCCACTCATTCCATGTCTGCAAAGAGAATTTTTGTGGTGGGCTCAAGCAAGTCAGTTAAACAAAGGCATGTCTTTCAACAAACCTCAAGCAGGTCAAATGATTACAACAGACGCCTCAGACCATGGATGGGGGGGCGCACATGGAAGGCAGATGCATTCAAGGTCAGTGGACACCAAGGGAAAGGCATCTGCACATAAACCAAAAAGAGATGTTGGCAGTGATACATGCAATCGAGAATTTCGAAAAATTACTTCAACAAGGACATTTGCTAATAAGGACAGACAACACCACTGTGATGTGGTATATAAACAAGCAGGGAGGCACTCATTCTTATCCCCTCTGCAGACTAACAATGATTCTCTGGGAAAAATCCCTAAGTCTGAAGATAAATTTGCAATCCCAGTTTGTGCCAGGCAAGGACAATGTTCTGGTGGACAAGCTGAGCAGGAATTTCTTGGATCCACACGAATGGATGCTGCATCCTCACATTTTCTCACAAATAACAAGGACATGGGGAAGACCGGACATAGATCTCTTTGCTTCTCACATGAATCATCACCTGGAAAAGTTCTGTACAAGGACCCACCATCCTCTAGCCTGGAAAACGGATGCTCTCTCCTTCAGCTGGAATTCCCTAACAATTTATGCATTCCCTCCTCTACCACTGCTGACCAAGGTGATACTGAAGATCAGAGCAGAACAACCAACAGGCATTTTGATATCTCCAGACTGGCCAAGGCAGCACTGGTACCCATTGCTGTTGAGCATAACTCGGGCAAAGCCGTGGCCTCTGCCCCTATGGCCTCTGCTTCTAACACAGCACAATTACAGGACTGTTCATCAAAACCTGAAAACATTGCATCTGACAGCCTGGAGGTTACCATAACTCCTTCCGATATCTGTCTTTCCAAAAAAGTTCGAGATCTTACTGGAAGCACGCAGACCTTCCACCAGAAAAACCTATTCAGCCAAGTGGAAGAGATTCATCATCTGGAATGCTAACAGGGGTCAGGATACAACAGTACTGAGTATACCTCAGATATTGGAATACTTGGCAGAAATGTTTCATACTGGTCTCTCATATTCTTCCATAAAGATTCATGCCTCAGCAATCTCAGCAAAATACAATTGTGATCCACCTGTGTTTTCACATCCTTTGCTAAGACAGTTCCTAAGAGGGATAAAGAATGTCAAACCCCCCCAGGAAACCGCCAGTACCTGCATGGGACCTCAGTTTCGTCTTGGAAAAATTAACTCTTCCTCCCTTTGAACCAGCAGCAACTTCAGAAATGCAATTTCTCTCATGGAAAACGGTTTTCCTATTGGCTATCACATCAGCAAGAAGAGTCTCGGAGATACAGGCACTCATGGCAGTACCTTCTTTTCTCATTTTTCATCAGGACAGAGTCTCTCTAAGAACCAATCCTTCATTCATGCCAAAAGTAATTTCCAGGGTGTCTCTAAATCAAGCCATTCACCTGCCTACTTTATTCCCCAACCCTCAAAACAGGGGGGAAGCAATGCTGCATACTTTGGACATACACAGACAACTACACTACTACTTGGACAGAACTAAGGCCACCAGAAAGTCTGACCAACTGTTTGTAGCCTATGCTGCTGGAGTACAAGGAAAAGCAATCTCCAAACAAACAATTTCCAAATGGATTGGACACTGCATCAGATTCTGCTAGTCTTTTCATGGAAAAGGTGTGCCAGCCAATATTAGGCCACACTCCACCAGAGCTATAGCCACATCCACAGCTTTCCTAAGAGGAGTGGCTACAAAGGACATTCTAGAGGCTGCTACATGGAGCTCCGTGCATACATTTACCAAGCACTACAACCTGCCTTTATACTCCAGATCCCGAGCAGGCTTTGCTTCGGCAGTCCTGCAGGGCATTTTAGCTACACCATCACTTTCTTCATTCCAACCACCCCCAGATTGGCTATGGTATTCAACCCATATGTTATGACTGCAGTTGCATTCTTGAAGGACATAGTACAGTTTTGTACCTACCATAAATGTAGATGTCCGATAGATATGCAACTGCAGTCGGATTTTCCCACCCTCCTACCCCTCTGCAACCTTCTTTATGGGTCTTCTACCCCTATCCCTATTAGCTGGGGGTACCTCCTATGGTGTATCTGTTTATTACTGTTGTGCATGTCTGGAATTGTTTATCCATTCACCAAATTTAGCCTTCCTAGGAGGGCACCTGGCATCTGGGGCAAGAAACACTGAAGAAGATGGCGTCGGCCGATGCCTTTATACTCCAGCCGTTCTGACGTCGGAGAGGAGGCGACACTAGCTGACGCCGGACCCAGACTTTGGAATTCGGCCGACCGAGGGCTGCCTGAGGCAGGACAAACCCATATGTTATGACTGCAGTTGCATATCTATCGGACATCTACATTTATGGTAGGTACAAAACTGTACTTTCTGTACCTAGAAGTAAAAAAATTAGTTAAAAGATGAAGAGCGACTTTAGTTAGCTACAAATACACATTAACCTGCAATTTAGTTGCAAGTTTTATTATTGTCCGAAACAATAATCTCTCCCTACAGGCTTGTACACTAATCTGTTGCAGTCGCCCATTATCCAGTGGAAGACAAATATCTGCAGGGTTCATGCAGTTGGTATCGGAGCTTTTATTTTCTAGTTCTTTTATCCCAACAACTGTACCTCGTGCGATTCGCCAGAATACAAAAGAACTAAAAAATAAAGGCTCACTGTCACCAACTGCCTGCAGATGTTTTAACTGCTACCTTCGGTCAGGAAAGTCTGCTCCTTGTACATTTATGGGGGCTTATCTCAGGAAGTAGGTTGCCAGTACATATGCTTCTACTTGTGTTGTTTCCTTGGAAGAAAAGTAAACCACAGAGCAGGGCACATTTTATTCATAAATTTCTTATGAAAGTCTTGGAATCCCAGAATATCCTAAAGAGGAGCACAAGTCTGTAATTTCCTTGATATTTTTTGGCAGCGTAGTAGCTCTTAACATTTTATCTGAGGAATTAAGGACAAAGCAAACAATTTGGGGAAAGAATTTCAAGTTAGAAAAACTACTGTTAAACTAGAAAATTGATATAAAAAGAGATGTGACTTGGCACATATTTTCTGAAGTAAAAAGTCTGTAACTGTCATATTTACAACAATTATAATTAAAAATACAGCTGCAATATGTAGCCGTACATATTTGTGATATTACTTATTGTCACAAATGTACTTATTGCATCGCTGCTCAGTATACTTTCTGTGATCTGTTAGGGTCGTAAGGATGTCTGGATTTGTTTTTGCCTCTGGCTCTTGGTGTAAACTGCTGTTAACGGGGGGTGGGGGGTTGCTAGCTATTGTACTGGATTCTTTGATCTGGTGTTGTGAGAATGTCTGCTTTTTTACCATTTATTTATCTCTGGCTCTGAGTATAAGCTGCTATGAACCAGGAGGACGGGGAGGTTGCTAAGCACTTTGTTAGGGTGGTGAGAATGTTTGACTATTTGTCTCCGGCTGTAAGTGTAACGCATCTGGAGTGATTGAATTTGCAAAAAGATTTAGAGAGGCTGAATCCAAGCAGTCTGTTCAGAACGGATGCACAACATGGCATTTTTGTGTTGGTTGCTGTATTGCATGTATAGGTAAAATGCAGGTTTGTTGCAAAACTAGTTTGTTTGTAAGCAAATACTACTAGCCCTTGTCATTGTCATTGAATATTGCCAGCTTGCATTCTCAGTAGTGTAATTGTACTGAAGTGGAAGAGGTGTGACTGAGTTTTGGTGGGCATAGTTTAAACTGGCCAAATTAAGTAGCAATGTAACAAGGAGACCAATCCCACAGTGCCTTTAGTGACTGCATCACACTATTGCCAATTTGTAGTCTGCCTGTATCTGGTGTGTATAGATTTCCAAAGAATATCCAGATTTGTGCCTCTTTTTATGTCCTTTTTTCATCAAATTGTGTTTTTTTGGCAAATTATTGGTAAATCATTAAAGACTGAAGTTAGGAAATGCTAGACATTTGAGTTTCAGAATTCATATCCTTTAGAAAATTCATGTTAATGTAAAACCTGTTACTTTATCAGCTTTCTAAGTTTGTAACAGCAATATTTAAACATTGCCCTGTTTTTGGGGGCCTTTGTCCCTCTTTTTACGGCTTTGTCAAGATTTCTTGCTCTAAGACTTTTGGCCAGTGTATGAATGTTGGAGAAAATCTTTGATGGAAAGAAATGCTAAGTTTTCCTTTCCTGTCTGTTATAATTGCAGCAGTTGCATAATGATGTAGAAACTTCTAAAAAGGCAGTGGTTTACAAATACCTGTTGTGTAGTGGGTGTTTGGTTTCAAGAAGTCATTACCATTCTTTTTCTTGCTAGTTTTGGTCTAGAAATAAATGTTATATAGTGGGCTGTTTCATGAAGTCATCACCATTCCTTTCACTGCTACGCTGTGAAGTCAGCTTATAAATCATGTGCAATGCAACAGCTTTCTTTCTGATGCAGTGACGCATATTAGCAAGAACAGTGTTTATGTACTTTGGTAACTACTTATGTCATACAAATGAAAGCTAAGCATGATAGACATTATCTAGTTATGCATTATAATGAAGTGCCACAGTCTGTCTTTGGAATAATCAAATAAGTAGGTCTGGAGTGATAATGGCATGCGTGCACCACACATTTATTTTTTATGCCCAACTGATTTAAACCTGTTAAATAATAGCCCATTGTTATAACACGTAGCATTTTCTGTTGCGTTACCTTCCATTATATTACTGTTGTATCAGTTTGTACCATTGATGTCATAGTCTATGTGACAATTATATTGTACTTTGGTAGCAATTATAGCTGTTTTATATTTGTCTATAGTGTGATATTCCCTGCTGTTAAAATAGCTTTCCATTTTTAGTTTTAATTTTGGGTTGTGTGATAACTGAGAATTGTAATCATATGTTTGCCATTTCCTACTCCCGTGTGGCTTAACTGGGCACTCAGTTATATTATGCAAGAATAGCCATGTGGCGATTTTGGTTCTATTTTAAGAATAGGGGGGCTGGCTCCCTGGTTTTTAGATTGTAGTTGAATATAGCGCTTGCCTCCACATATATACTTTTGGGGCAAAGGAACTGAAGTTGAATTATTTATTAACATTATGTATACTTAACAAGCACTGGAGGCACTAAGTCAGTTTTTAAATTTTGTAAATCTGATTGCATGGCTTAAACCAGTATAGCTGTTACATTTCATTGTGTTGCATGATACAGTACTTGAGCCAATGTGGTAGTTAAGAATTGCCCTACCAGTGGCACAAGTTAAAAGGTAATCTTACGTCAAATTGTAACTGAGATACATGATAAATAGGGCTGAGTCCTAAGTATAAAGAAATATATTTTAATCACACTGGTCAGTATGCTGCAAGGAAGTGTTCCACCTTTGCCACTTAGTTCCACATTGGCAGGTACATTTGACAGCTATGGAGGGATGTTCATCGTGCATACAGCTGCAGTCATAACAGATGGGTTTTCCTGCCGTCAGGCGGGTCCTCGGTCGGCCAAATTCCAAAGTCTAGGTCTGGCGTCGGTTGTCGTCACTTCTTCCCTGACGTCAGTGCGACAGGGGTATAAAAGAACCAGCTGACGCCATTTTCTTCAGTCTTTCTTGCCGCGCGGTGCCCAAAGCAGAAGCAGTTCGCAAGTGCCGGTCGGCCAGCTCCTGAGATTATGAATATTTTTCAACCGAAGTCTTCTTGAAAGCTAAGTACCCCGTTGGGGAAACTTTTCTTGCCTCAGACCGATGTCAGACAAAATTAATAATTGCATTTCATGTGGGAAGCAAATACCCCATAAGGATTTTCAATCCCTCTGCATTCCTTGCTTAGGCCCAGACCACGACGTCTCGGCCTGTCGTTTTTGTGCTACATTCAACAGACGCACTATTAAGCGTCGGGCGGAGTTCGCCCAACACTATTTTGGGAAAAAAATTTAATTACATTATGTCGAATACTCCGACTCCAGTTTTGAGTAAAAGACGCAAAGATAAGGACCGACCTACGAGGTCCGCGACTTCTACCGACACCACGCCAAAGCCGACTGTAGGTGGTCCGGTTCTCAGTGAGGCGCCTACGCAGCCCCTGACTACCGACGACACTTCATTGGCAGTGTCTACTGTGCCCGAGGTCGCAGGCTCTTCGGCCCACACCCCGACTACAGATACCGAAGCCACTCTTGGCGGTGAAACTCAGAGTTTAGACAGGTCTGCCACCTCTCAAGGTGTCTTCAGGCCTTCCTCTTCTTTTTCCATCAAGGCTTTCACTAAGTCTAAAGTAGCCATGCATACTAAAAGACAAGCTCCACAGGGCCCTTCTCAAGGCCCCATGCCTAAAAAGCAGATGCTCAAAATGGCTGAGGATTTGATTACTCTTATCAGGGGTTCTCAACCTTCCCTGGACAAAAGGCCCAGAGTGGAGGAAGAATCCCCCTCTTCGGACCAGGCCTCCATTATTTCAGAACATTCTGAAGACCAGGAACATTCATACTCCCCTTTTGAAGATTCTGATGCAGAGGAGTCCATTCCCTCTGTCTCCCCCCCTGAGGATTACTCTTTTGGGGAAACCTTGCATACCTTGAGGGAACACTTCCACTGGGAAGGCCAAGAGTACTCAGACTCCAAGAAAAGGCTTAGGGATTTTCTCTTGCTCCCTCAGCACAGGCCTCTGGCTATACCTCCTGTCTTAGACATTCTAGATGATGTGTATTCGGAGGCCTGCCTTAACACAGACTCTCTACCTCCAGCCCCAGTCAAGCCTGACAGGTATTACTGGGTTCCTGACTCACACCAATTCCTATACAAAAGCCATGCGGCTGACCCAGAAACTATCTCACAGGGCCCCAAGGGAATTAAGGCCTCCACTGCTAAAAATCCATTACCTTCGGAGAGAGATTCCAGAGCTTTAGAAAGGTGGGGGAAAAAGGTATACACCTCGACCTCGGCCACCTTAACCATGAGGGCATTAAACTGTCAGTTCCATATGTTAAAGTACCAACAGTTTCTGTTATCACAGTTGAGAAGCAAAATGTCACAACCTGAACAACCAGACTTGAAGGAGTTGCAGGATTTGATACATAGTGCAGAACAAGTGGGTAAACATACCTTGCAATGTGGTTTTGATGCTTTAGAGGCCTCATGTAGAGCTGCTGTTACAGGATCAGTCATACGTAGACATGCCTGGCACAAAGAGCAAACCTTACCAGATCATGTCAAAGCTAAATTACTAGATGCCCCTCTGCAAAAAGATGTATTGTTTGGTGTTCAAGCTGAGGAGGTATTAAAGAAAATGGAGGAAAAGGCAAAATCAATGCAAACAGTGAAAGATTTCCTACAGGTACAACCTCCACGTTTCAGTAGAAATTGGCCTTCCAAACATTGGTCCTTTCCAGCCACGGACAGACCCCAAAGAGGTAGATACAGGCACCCGAGGGGCAGAGGGCAATCTCAAGGATCGTTTAGAGGCAGACAATGGCAAGCACCTACACAAAGAGGTGGTGAGGATAGTTCACAGCCATTCAGAAAGCAGACCCAATGACTTTCCCCTTTGCATGCCAAGCAAGGCTCAAATGGCAGCACCTTTAGGCGGAAAACTGGCATTATTTTCGAAAAATTGGCATATTGTCACAAAAGACAAATGGATCCTGGACATTATAGACAGAGGCTACAGATTCCACTTTCACACCCTTCCAAAAATGAGAGGCATGCCAAACCTGCCACACAATCATAGGGCAGAGGCACAAAAACAAATTTCAGATCTCATGGACATGAAAGCTATTCAAGAGGTACCTGCACAAGAACAGGGCCAAGGTTTTTATTCCAGACTATTCCTGGTACCAAGGAAGGGAAAAGATTGGAGACCTATTTTGGACCTATCCATCCTAAACACATTTTTACTCGTGCCAGAATTCAAGATGCTCACATTACAGCAGCTTCTTCCCATGCTGGGCAAGGAGTCTTGGCTGGTAACATTGGACCTCAAGGAGGCATACCTGCATGTCCCAATCAGACAAGATTGCAGAAGATACCTCAGATTTCTTGCAGGTTCAACACATTATCAATTCTCTGCATTGCCCTTTGGCTTATCTACTGCGCCCAGAGTGTTCACGAAATACCTGGCATCAGTAATTGCCTACTGCAGACTTCAAGGGATACAAATATACCCTTATTTGGACGACTGCCTGATCCAAGCGGACAGCAAGCACATACTTCTGAAACATCTGGCTTTTGTAATAATGTTGTTGAATTCTCTGGGATACACAGTCAGCAAAAAGAAATCAAGGCTAATACCCTCTCAAACAATAATTTTCCTGGGTGCTAACTTGGACACAAACACCCAGATGGGCCTACCTCACGCCAGAGAAACAGGGGCAACTAACTCAATACTTGAGAAAACTAGCAACTTTTACCAGGCTGACTGCAAGGAAAATCCTGCAGGCTCTGGGATTCATGGCATCTTGCATCCTACTAATCCCATGTGCAGTGCTGCATATGAGGAAACTTCAATGGTACCTGAAAAACCTATGGTCTCAACACAGCCACAGTTTGGAAACAATAATACCACTGATTCCATGTCTTCAAAAGGAATTTTTGTGGTGGGCTCAAGCATGCCAAAGAAACACAGGTCTCCCATTCTGCAAACCTCAAGCAAATCAAGTCATCACAACAGACGCCTCGGACTATGCCTGGGGGGGGGGGGGCGCACATGACAGATCGGTGCATTCAGGGCAAATGGTCCCAAAAAGAAAAGCACCTACACATCAATCAAAAGGAAATGCTAGCAGTAATAAATGCTATTATAGCTTTTAAAAACCTACTGCATCCAGGTCAGCTATTGATAAGGACAGACAACACCACAGTAATGTGGTACATAAACAAACAGGGAGGAACCCATTCATACCCCCTATGCAGGCTGGCCATGTCTCTTTGGAACATGGCTCTGGAATTACAAATCTAACTTCAAGCACAGTACTTGCCAGGCAAGGAAAACATGCTGGCAGACAACCTAAGCAGAAATATGACAGATCCACACGAATGGAAGTTGCATCCTCACGTTTTTACAAAGATAATTCAAGCATGGGGAAGGCCAGACATAGATCTCTTTGCCTCCCACAGAAATCACCAATTGGCAAAATTCTGCTCAAGGACCTTCCATCCACAGGCCTGGAGAGTGGACGCACTCTCTTTCAGTTGGACAACAATGACAGTTTATGCCTTTCCACCTCTTCCTCTGCTGCCCAAAGTTCTATTAAAAACCAGAGCAGACAGACCAAAGATGATTCTCATTGCTCCAGACTGGCCAAGACAACACTGGCACCCACTCCTGGGGAGCCTGACGCATTCCCCACCATGGATCCTACCTCTAATGCGTCTTCTACTGACTCAGCACAACTTCAAAACTCTTCACAGTCAGCTGAAAACACTCAATCTGGCCGCATGGAAGATTCCTTAACTTCACAACAGACCCTACTCTCCAAGGAGGTGCAGGATGTCATTTTGGACGCCAGAAGGCCTTCTACTAGAAAAGCTTACTCCGCAAAATGGAAACGGTTTTGTGCCTGGAATGAGAAAAAGGGTCAGAATCCTGGAATACTGAATTTACCTCAAATATTACAGTATCTAGCTGAGATGCTAAGCAGTGGACTTTCATTCTCCTCCATCAAAATCCATGCCTCAGCCATTTCTGCAGAATACAACACTGATCCTCCTTCATTCTCTCACCCCCTCTTAAGACAGTTCTTCAGAGGGGCTAAGAATATAAACCCCCCAAGGAAACAACCAGTACCTGCGTGGGACCTCAATTTCATTCTAGAAAAACTGACCTTGCCTCCTTTTGAGCCAGCTGCTTCAACAGAACTGCAAGATTTGTCCTGGAAAACAGCCTTCCTTCTGGCTATCACCTCAGCTCGCAGGGTATCGGAACTACAAGCCCTCATGGCTGTGCAGCCTTTCATCATTTCCATCAGGACAGAGTTTCCTTACGAACCAATCCGTCCTTTATGCTAAAGGTAGTATCCAGGGTAGCTTTGAATCAGGCTATCCACTTACCTACCTTTTATCCTAATCCTCAAAACAAAGGGGAGAGATTACTACATTCCTTGGACATCCACAGACAGCTGCATTATTATTTGGACAGAACAAAGCCTTTCAGAAAATCAGAGCAACTCTTTGTGTCCTATGCTACAGGAGCTCAAGGGAAGCCAATTTCCAAACAGACAATCTCAAAATGGATAGCCCACTGCATACGCTTTTGTTACTCTTTTCATGGTAAAACTGTACCTGCAGGCATCAGATCTCACTCCACAAGGGCCACAGCTACCTCTGCAGCTTTCCTCAGGGGGGTTCCTACCAAAGATATTTTGGAAGCAGCCACTTGGAGTTCTGTACATACCTTCTCCAAGCACTATCACCTACCATTATACTCCAAATCTAGAGCAGGCTTTGCCAATGCAGTCTTGCAGGGCATCCTGGCTCCTCCTAGTTCCATCTAGTGCCTACCACCCCTTTTTTAGCTTTGGGATTCTACCCATCTGTTATGACTGCAACTGTATGCACGATGAACATAGTACAGTTTTGTACCTACCATAAATGTAGATTTTCGAGTGCTAATACAGCTGCAGTCCAGGTTTCCCTCCCTCCTTCCCCTCTTGGGACAGGCCTAATGGCTAACACCTCCTCATATAACCTGATTGGGGTATTCATTTATGGTGTATTTGCTTGCAACTACTGTTTTTTGATTATATTGCATTGCATTATTACATAAATTTATGTATTGCCTTCCTTCTGGGGGCACCTGACATCTGGGGCAAGAAAAACTGAAGAAAATGGTGTCGGCTGGTTCTTTTATACCCCTGTCGCACTGACGTCAGGGAAGAAGCGACGACAACCGACGCCAGACCTAGGCTTTGGAATTCGTCCGACCGAGGACCCGCCTGATGGCAGGAAAACCCATCTGTTATGACTGCAGCTGTATTAGCACTCAAACATCTACATTTATGGTAAGTACAAAACTGTACTTTTTGTCACTTATTCTTAGTAAAGCAATTTCCATGGATTGCCTTTCTGCCGGAATGCCATTGCATTGGTTATTGAAGTGGTGTTCCAAACTAACCAGATATGCTGCTAAGTTTGGTAGAGGTAATGGACAGCTATCGGCATATGTAAAAGGTGAACATACATATCCAAACTCTAAAAAACTGTTGTGCGCCTCCATTAGTAAACCTCTTTGCTGTCCCTTATTCTCTGTGACAGAACAGATTGCTGTCGATCTAGTGCATTGTAACACTACGTTTATGCTACATATTTGATTACGGTCAGTCAGTGCCCAGTGTCTGTTGTACATGCTGGTCAGTGATGTGCTGGTGTGTAAGGCTTGCTCCCTTTGTTACACTATGACAAAGCATTCACTGATTTTTCAAGCATTTAAAAAAATTGAAAGAAATGACTGGAGTGGCTTTTGTGGGAGTGGCCTACCTGTGGGCGTGGCTCAAATAGGGGTGTTCTTTCAGAATGGCGTGGGTGGGGCTTAAGGGGCACCAGAGCACTACTTCGCCTAGGGCGCCATTTCAGCTGAGGCCGGCCCTGGAGACAGCACTGGTGTGTGGCACCTATTCTTGAGTCTTTTCTTAATTTTACTCCTTGCTCTGATGAAACCCACAACAAGGTATAAAGTAGCAAATGTAGAAGAGGAAAGTTTTTCATCATTCCAGCCAGTTGCTGTGTTGCTACAGAACTATTGTGCTGTATGATTACCTAGTATTATACTAAAATAAATTTGTTCTCGTTTTAATGCCTACCTAGGAAGATGGCCTTTCTACTAGAGATATTGAACTGAGAGAACTGAAGGAATCGTTGCAAGACACTCAACCAGTTGGTGTCCTTGTGGACTGTTGCAAGACAGTGGATCAGGTTAGTATTTTTGAGTTTGGTAATTGCGCTCATTAGTAGCATTCACTCTTAACTTATTTTTTGCATAGTGTGATTTGTTTGTATACTTCTTTCACTTGGTAAAAATCTCTTAAGCCATGTAGTAATGGATATTGCTAGTTAAAGTTTGCAACTGCTTGCCTGCTCCCCAGGTAAGCTATTCCCATACTATTTAAATATGCAGTGCGCCTTAACATGTAAAAAAATGTGTGATGCCATAGATTAATTTGAATTGCTTGACTCGTGTGCCAAGTTCTTGTGTAGTCTTTGTATTTAATACCACTTACAGATATTAATAGTGTATATTACTAATAAAGCTTTTGACTCTGCTGTCTGCTGGAAATGGTCTTTCCCAATTAGAAAAATGCGATAAGTAAATTAGCTGTTTGTATAATACTGGCCCTTGTTTATGAAGCTCTCAACTTTCCTTCTCCAGAAAGCAGTGCTTAATAAACATTTACTAACAACTTCAACTAGGAAGCTTACAGTTTAGTTAATGACTTTTTTTCATATTCACAACAAAGGTCTTTTGATGAATTAATATGATTCAATTTTATTTACTGTGGATATTAAGAAATTCTTAATGAATGTGAGCCGAACCCTTTCTGTGTGCAACAGCTGGGGATTGGAATGAGGGACATGCCTCATAATGAGGTGCAGTTGACAGTCATGCTTGTTCATTGTACAAACAATGTTAATACTCCTTAGCATTTTCTTTTTGCCTGTGACAATGAGGATACTTTTTTGTAGATTGTTGCCTATTTGGGTGGGAGTGTTTCACTCTTGTGTGTGTTGCTCTTTGGATGAGATGTTAAAGTGATGCCTCATCTGTCTGTGTTAATGGTGGGTGCTGTGAGATCTTTCACATTCACAAGAGCTATCAAAAGGAGTAGGGGGAAGTTCCCTCAATACCCTGGCCAAATTTCACTTAGTAATATAAATACCACCAAGGATCTCCCCTGAAAAGATGTTACTAGCCTGGTCAGCAAAGGATAATTAAATTAAAAGTTTTAAATGTAAATCCATATCTCTACCTTCATTTTAGAAGTAAAAAAGAAAATCGTTTGTATGCTGACAGTTTTGAGCAGTGTTTATGGCAGTTGGGGGGGGGGTGAGTAATTGGACACCAGAATGGCTGCAGAGTGGTGGGGGTGAGGACCCTGATCAATTCCCCTGCTTAAGGCCCCATTTGACCATGATCCTGCACTGGCTGTGCTGTGGCATGGTCAGCTTTGACCTTGCTTATAGTTTTACATAAAATAGTTGATAATAGTTTTCACTCTTACAAACACTGGCTAATCTACAGTGTATGTAATGTACCTGTGTACTATGTATGTATTCTACCTATGTTCCAAATTCCAGCTGTACACCACAAATCTATTAATTACCTTTATTTTTAAATTAATATTTTTTTGTTTGTTCTCTCCACTGTAACTGTTGATGTGCTGCATACCACTGTAAAAACATGTCTTTTGTAATTTGTGAGTATACTGATCATGTCTAACTAAATGTATCTGCAATTTTTCTTTGTGGAGCTTTTCTCCCTGGGCTTCTGCTGAAAAAGGGCCTTTTCGGCTCAGTCAGCCACCTCCAGTTAACAAATGTAAAATAAAGTAATAGTAACAAATAAATGGTCTTACACTAATGCATATCTTAAACAGTCTTAAAGCAGTTGCCTTCCTCTGCAGAATGTATAACAGAGCTACTTTGTATAACAGAGCTACTTTGGGCAAGTTTACTTCAATTGCATGCGCAAGTTGAATATGCTCCACTAAAATACCTAGAAACCAGACACATCTAAACACAAAACTTATTCTCTGACTGCACAGAACTTCTTACTTGAGTACTTGTGATATAAACAACGCATACTTGTACTCTGTCATGCCACTTATAATGACAGCACATGAAACTAAAGGAAAGAGACAACCCTTCTTGCATCCCCTTACTGTATTATTCTCTTTCAAGTTCACACCATCTCTGAGAAGCAGTGATCAATTTATGTAAGATTTACTCCAGAAGGTGAATGGAAACCATTAACAGCATATGACTAATTTGTCAAAATGAGGTTCACACTGTCCTTTACACTTAAGTGGCTGTCGTTATTTAATAGATGTATTTATTTTAGCATATGTAATGAAGATAGTGGGCAGAAGATGATAAAACAGTTCCTGTGTAGTAGTTGATGGCAGTCAAAGCAAGTGACATAACTTAACCCTCCAGACATGGCTAGCAGTAGACTGACAACTGTGTTCGGTAACAACACTGGAGTATTAGTTGCAAAAGTGGAAATGCAGTAATGAGTTAGTACAGTGTCTTACAACTAGTACAGTACATTACAACTATGTGGAACTATTGCAACAAGTATCTTAGCAGTACCGTTCAGGACCTTTTCCAGTAAGAAAGGAGAGATATTAAAACCCTTTATGTGCTAAGGTCTGCTTTCATAGTGCCAAAATCAGTTTAAAACACAAAGTATTTCCAACGTATTGTCTCTTAAAGATGGGAATTAATTATTTTTAATCCATCCAGAATGTACAGTCTGTTAAAGGTAGGAATTAACTTTAAATTTGTCCAGCTCAGCAGAAGTATGTGGCATTCATTTCATTTTAACTGCAGACGAGATTTTAGTATGACTTCTTAAATGTTGTAGTTTGAAGAGCATCCCTTCAAAACCAGCTTGATGAACTTTAGGGTAATTAAAAAAAATTGCATTATGATTTTTCTTTAGTGACCCAATGTAACGTTAAGCTTATCTTGGATAAATACAGGCCTCTGCAGTTAAGAATTATTTGAAGAAAGGAATGGTTTATGATTGATCCAGTGAAGTTTGTCATGAAGGGCTACAGTGTGGTCCATAAAAAAAATCCCATATTATTCAGTAGCAGCTGGAAAGGCACCTAAATTTGCCATATAGTAATCTCTAGAAAAAAGCAAGGTCTCATACGGTCTCCTTAGCCTCAGGACTGCAGGTACTAAGTAGGAGTTATTACTCTGGCATAAATAAGAAGAAAGGTCGAGCAGAGTTCGAACCGAATAAAAAGTGCAAAATAAAATTTGCTGAAATTTGGATTTTTGACTGCAGTCCTGCTGTGTCATGCGTTTGTTTTTGGTAGCTACTGTAAGTGCAGTATGGAGTTTAAAACATGGAGTGCTTTTTGGAAAAACAGAAAGCAGCCTAGTAATCATCTCAAATATTCTATGTGTTTCTCCCAGGAAGCACAGCAACAACATCCACATGTCTTGCTTTTTACTCTGCTCACAAAGTTATTATTGGTCATTAAATAACTGACTGTATAAAAAAACAGTACCTGTCTACTATTGGCTGACTAGTGCTGATAACTGAGCAGAAGAAAAAAAAATTCTCGAGAGAGATACAGATGGGTTTGCAGTCAACGCACAGTAATGTGTAGTAAAAAAATAAAGCTGTACAGAATCAAGAAATTTGTGGTTTATCACAAAAACATGATAGAACAGCTGTCAAAAATACCATAAGAATTTTTTTACTAAGCTTTAAAAACACAAAATGCTTTTACAACTTTTGTTCCCTTAAAGGTACTTCATCAGTCTCTGCTCACTAAAAAGTTGTTTGGGCGTTTTGATGGCTATTTTATTACGTTTATATTTCCTGCTTAAAAGCATGCATCTTAGTATGACCACAGAGTTCAGCTTTTCCCATTCAGTTTTGCTGTTTCTCAGGCTTTCTTTGGCACCAGTGACCTGATGAGGCCTAAACCAAATAAATACTTGCTGCTTTGTATATTGACCCAACTCCACTGTAGTGAAATGCTATTTGCACTGTCCAGAATGGCAGAAAGTTGAAGAATAAGGCATAATTAATCATTGTGGGGGTATGCCTAAAATGCTGGACAGTTCAGAAAAAAATCCCAGCAGAATGACACAAGTTTCACTTGTGACATAAGCAAATTTGCAATTACATAAAAGTAATCAAACTATATTAACATAAACATTATACTTCACATATATTGCTATATATCATATAGCCTAAGCAATATTATATAAATTATTCAATTCCTGCCTTTTTTTTTTTTTTTTTAAAGAAACATCTTCACTAAACTATCACTTACTACATATGCAATTATACAGTTATATAAATGAAAAGAAATTACACCAACACAATCCTAGTCTCAGTCATTTTACATCACAAACCATACTGACACATTCCCAGTTGCAGACATTATACATCACTTAAAATCTGTCCAGTCTTTCTCACTCAAACATTACATAGCTCACTTAAGTCCTACTGCTTTTTAGGCCTCATTCCTCCCTTGTATGTTTTGCTCCCACAATTCACATTTATCCTATGTAGTTTGCTCCTACCCTTTTCTAAAAAACTCAGTTCTGGTTGTTTTATCTGTTACTATATTCCTACTTCTAGTATAGTTGGTTTAGATTTTGATTTCCATTTTCTAGTAATTGCTTTTTTGGCAGCCACCATTATTAGACACAGCAAGGCCTTACCATGTCTAGGCAATTCCGATTCTGTATCATAGCCCAGAAAAATAATTTCCCTTGTCAGACCAATCTGCCTACCCAGCGTCTCCAACAGTGCATCCTGCAGGGAATCCCTAAAGTCCACCAACTCACCACGTTCCCGGAAAATATGTTCCCAATTACCTTTTTCTTCCCCTTCACACCTCCAACATTTACTGTCTGCTTGAGGAAAAATTCCCGTGTGTAAACATTTCCAGGCAAAATTCCTAAATCTTGTAGATTTTGTTGCATATTTGGGCGACATGCATATATCCTTCCATTGATTCTTTGTGAATTGCTTATCCAGCCTCTTCCCAATCCTTTCTAACCTTCTCTGATTCTTGTACTTATCATGCAATATTTTATATGCTCTACTAATTACTCTTTAATGGCAGCTTCTGTTATAGGTTCTGTTAAAACTCTGTCAGTGCTTGTCTTTTGTTTACAACCCCAAATTTCTTTCTCTCTGCCTTTACTCTGATATCAATCCCTGATAGGGAAGGCAATCTCTAATCTGCAGTCCAAATAAATTCTTTGTGTCTTCCCATTCTATCATCTTTCCCTCTCTAGTTATTTGTTCCTAATACCTTGGTTTCTTTGCCAGTTTTCTCCAATAAATTCAGGCCCCCTCTTGCCTGTTGTCTGTATCCCTAATTGCAGTCATCTCTATCAGTAGAATCTCCTTTCTCCATTCCCATGTTGGTTTAGTTCTTAGAATACTTTCTGCTACTTTATGGATATAATATTCTGCACGATTATTGTTATTCTTAAAGACCCACATCCAAAATCCCAGTCTCTCCTTTCTTGAGCTTCCCCTGTGTTTCATCATCATCCCTTTCCACTTTGAAATATAGATAGCACAAGAAGAAAATTGAGTCTTAACTGTGTAGCTCTGAAATACCCCTTCAAATAGGGTAATCCCAATCTGCCCTGTTAAACTGAAAGAATCATCTTATCCCACTTGAATCTTGCCATCTTCCCCTCCCAGATAGTCTTTCAGCTCTTTATTAATTGCTACCCACAACTTGTCCTCTGGTTGATAAAAATATGCCTGACCTGTGTACAAGACTAAAGGGACTAAAATAATTTTAACTGCTTGTATCCATAATCATATAACAAAGCTTCCATTTTCTCAGTTTTTAATTTTCTTTTGTTTAGTCTCTTCCCACATATCTTTAGCTGCCATAGTATAATAATATTTAATCTGGATCTAGGACATTTGCTCGACTGAGCAAACAACCGAAATCCAAATGGCCAGGCATACTTGCGCGAAAGTGCTTTTCACCGAATAAGCTCTTTCACGTAAGTATGACTGTTGCCGAGGCTGTACTACAGTGCAGGTAATGGAAATTTCCCTTTTCCCCACTATAATGTGGTCTCGGAGGGAAAATATTAAAGTAGGGGGGGTGTGGGGGGCACAGCCCCCTACATGGGGGGTGCAGGGGGGCTTTCTAAAACGTAAATGTAGTGTTTTTTTTTAATTTTGTCACACGCTTTAACGAAAGTGCTTTTTCAATAAAAGCGCTTTCGTTAAAGTGTGTTCGGGTTTTATGGATTCGGACGTTTGCTCAGTTGAGCAAACGTCCTAGATCGATTTAATCCATACTCCTGACTATTTAATTTTATCATGTCCTCATAAATATGGGTATTCCTGAACCAGTTCATGTCTGGGTACATAATTTACCGCTATTGCCATTGTTTTAGCTTAATTAATTTTATAGCCTGTAAAAGATCTGAAACTGTCTCAAAATGTTCCACAACACTGTAATGTCGTCTTCTGGTTTTGTCAGGTACAAAATGTCATCTGCAAATGAAGCCAGCTTTTTTGACTACCATACCAATTATATCCTTGAAGTTCTGAGTCCCTTATTTTCTTTGCCAGTGGTTCTAAATATAATGCAAATGATAAAGGGGAAAGTGGGGAAAGAGGACACCTCTGCCTGGTTCCTCTGCTCAAGCAGAAATTATCAGAGAGGACCTCACCCACTTCTCCGTCTCCGATCTGGCATATATTCTCCTAATTAACCTTATAAATTTTTCAGGAAATGCAAATGCTTCCATTGCCCTGCTCATGAAATCTCAGCTTACTCTGTCAAATGCTTTCTCCGCATCAAGACCCCCTAACAACAATGGTATTTTCTTGCATTCTGCTTCCCTCTGGATCATCAGTGTTCTGCTAATGTTGATAAATGTTTGCCTGCCCTCCACAAAACCAAATTAATCTATATCAATCCATTTTGGCATTACTTTTCCCATTATTATAGCCATTATAGACATGAACACTTTAGAATTGTGGTTTAGTATTGAAATGGGCCTGTATGAACCTGAATCTGATGGATCCTTACCCTCTTTAGCTATTACAGCTACCACTGCTTTCTTCCAGAATGGTGGTACTTCTCTTAGGGTATTGTCAAACACCTTCCAGATCTTTATTCTCCTAACTTCCACAGGAATACCATCTGTTCTTGGGGACTTTACTGTCAATTGGTTATACATCACGATTTTTAATCTCTTCTCCTCCTATCCTGTTGTTTATTTATTTTATTTATTTATTTAACATTTGTTAGCCAGGATAGTCTGACTGGACAAAAAAATATCCATTTTCAGCTGAGTCCTGGGGAGAAAAACTCTATACAATTACAAAATAAAAGCATACAATAACACAATGGATGCAGTAGAAATTAAGAGTGACAAAACATAAATAGGTTTCAAGTGAAAGGTAGAAAAAGTTTCAGCAGCTAATATACAATATGAGAGCATCTCCCATTCCTGGAATGAACAAATGAATAACGTAATGTGCCATATATAAAATGAGCGTAGGTAGTTAACAGGATTTTTAGGATGACTATTCAGCGGAATACCTGGGACAAAGGAAAAGAGGAGTACTTGTATTAATTGCAAGAGGAGCTCCACTAGTGATAGAAGATAAAAAAGGTAATGGCATGTTTGTAGTGTTAAGGGGCTACTGGCAAGGGAGGCGTATTACACTGGCATGTATTTACATTCCACCTAAAACTGCTGCAGTGGAGTTTAAGAAATGTCTGGGAGAAATAATCAGCTTTCAGCAAGGAATATTAGTTATAGGTGGGGACGGGAATTTGATTTACAACAGTGAAGATGTGTCTGGGTGGCCCAGAAAGGAAAATGTAATAAAGAAGAGTAGATTTTTAAATACATTTATGAAATATTTGCCATGGAAGATGGGATTTCAGTACTAGAAGTTTGAAGTGAATTTACATATTCCCCAAGATAGAAAAACTGGGGTAGGCTAGACGGAATTTACATTTCATAGTAGTAGTATATGCATTTAATTAAAGGTCTTGATACGTACCCAATAACTATTTCAGATCATGTGCTAAAAAGACAGGGTAATGAAATGAAAACGAGATACTGGCGCTTTCCCACCTATCTTTTGAAAAGAGAATAATTTAAGGAATGGGTAGTAGAAATTATTCAGGAGCTATTAGAGAAGATAGAAATTTCTTCTGAAAATATAGCTAGTGAGTGGGATAAAGTTAAAGTGGAGTTTAAAAATAGGGTGGAAATAAAAGAAAGGGAGATATGGTTAAGGAGTAACAAAAATTATTTACAGGGACTGACAAATTTGAAGTATTTCAAAATAGAGGGAATCTCGCAGAACAAGTGGAGGAGCAACTGCAAAATGTGAAACGGAAAATAAGGGATTAACTCGGTAATGTGCTTGAGTTCAGAAAGATTGCTTTTGAGCAACTGTTTTTTGATGATAACTTTAGAACACAAAAACTTTTAGCACAATGACTCTGGTAACAGAAAGTAGAAAGGGCTGTCAACAAAGTTAGGGATTCTATAACAAGGAAGAAAACGAGAGATCCTGTAAAAGTATTCGAAGTATTATGGAAATGTTGTCGGTCTTTGCAAAGGAAAGAAATATGAAAATCAAGAAAAGGTATAAATGGAATTGTTTATGGAAGAATTAAATATGCCAAGATTAGTGGTAGAGGAGGCTCAATTACTAACAGGATAGGAGGAGATGAGATAAAAATGATTATGGATAAGCAAGCTTACAGGAAAGTCCCTAGGAATAGATGGTATTCTGTGGAAGTTTGGAAGCTAGGAGGGAAAGTGAAAAATCTGGAAGGTTTTGTTTAACAGTATTTGAAGAGGAGGAGAAGTACCAACATCCTGGAAGAAATCTGTAGTAGCTGTAATACCTAAAGAGAGCAAGTTTTATTAGATTTAGTGTCACACAGGCCCATTTTAATAGTAAACCATGATTATAAAGTGTTGGTCTATGATGGCCAGAAAATGGCAAAAGCAATGCCAAAATTGATAGATTTGGATCAGTGTGGTTTTGTGGAGGGGAGGCAATCATTTCGACAACATTAACAGGACACTGATGATCCAGAAGGAAGCTGAATGCAAGAAAATACCACTGGGTCTTGATGCAGAGAAAGCATTTGATAAAGTAAGCTGGGATCTTATGAGCAGAGCAATGGTAGGATTTGCGTTCCCTGATAAAATTATAAGGTTGGTTAGGAAGATATATGAGGTATCGGAGGCTAAATTTAAAGTGGGTGGGGTCCTCTCTGATAATTTCTGCTTGAGCAGAAGAACCAGGCAGGGATGTTCTTTATCCCGTTTATTTGCATTATATTTAAAACCATTGGCAAAGAAAATAAGGGACTCAGAAATTCAGTGATATAATTGGTATGGTAATCAAGAAAAGCTGTCTATTTGCAGATTATCTTCTTTTATAACTGACAAAACCAGAAAGGGACATTACAGTGTTGTGGCACATTTTGAGAGAGTTTCAAGTATTTTCATGATACAAAATTAATGAAGCTAAAACAAACGTAATAGTGGTAAATTATGTGCTCACACATGAATTGGTTCAGCAATGTCCATATTTATGGGTACATGATAAAATGATTTATTTAGGAGTATAAATCAAATGATTCCAGTGTGGCAGTTAAGGATATGTGTTAAGAGACGAAACAAAGGATAATACAGAAAGAAAATGGAAGCACTGTTACATGGATATCGATAGTAAGATACAAGAAGTTAAACTTGTTTTAGTCCCTTTAGTTTTATATACAGGTCAGGTATAGTTTTATCAACTAGAGGTGAAGTTGTGGGTAGCAATTAATAGAGCTGAAGGATTTTATTTGGGAGGGGAAGACTGAAAGAGTTAAGTGGGATAAGCTTATTCTTCCAGTAGAACAAGGTAGACTGGGATTACCCAATTTGAAGGGGTATATCAGAGAAACACAGATGTTCATCGTGCATACAGCTGCAGTAATCACATATGGGCTCTCTGCCATCAGGCGGGTCCTCAGTCTGCTGAATTCCAAAGTCTTGGTCCGGCGTCGGTTGTTGTCGCCTTCTTCCCTGACGTCAGTGCGACAGGGGTATATAAGTAACAGCCGACGCCATGTTCTCCAGTCTTTTTTGCCGCGCGGTGCCCGAAGCAGAAGCAGTTCGCAAGTGTCGGTCAGCCAGCTCCTGAATTTACGAAAAATTGGAAACCGAAATCTTCTTTAAAGCTAAGTACCCCGTTGGGGAAACTTTTCTTGCCTCAGACCGATGTCAGACAAAGTTAACAATTGTATTTCTTGTGGGAAGCAAATACCGCATAAGGATTTCCATTCCCTCTGCATACCTTGTTTAGGCCCAGACCACGACGTCTCGGGCTGTCTCTCTTGCGCTACTTTCAATAAATGCACTATTAAGCGTCGGGCAGAGTTCACCCAACATTATTTTGGTAAAGCCTTTGATTATAAAATGTCGTAGGATACTCCGACTACCGTTTTGTCCAAAAAACGAAAGGACAAGGACCGACACACGAGGTCTGCGGTCTCCACCGACACCACGCCAAAACCGGCTGCACGTGGTCCGGTTCTCAGCGAGACGCCTATGCAGTCCCTGACTACCGACGACACTTCATTGGCGGTGTCTTCTGTACCCGAGACCGCTGGTACCTCGGCCCTAACCCAGACTACAACCACCGAAACCACTGTGAGTGTTGAGCATCCTAATGTGGACAGGTCCACTTCCACCCAGGGTGTATTTAGACCCTCTTCTTCCTTTTCCATTAAGGCCTTCACTAGGTCCAAATCAGCCATGCATCCCAAGAGGCCTGTTGTACAGGGCCCATCCCCAGGCCCCATGCCTAAAAAGCAGATGCTTAAAATGGCTGAGGATTTCTTTCCTATATCAGGGGTTCCCAACCCCCTCCAGACAAGAGACCCAGAGTGGAGGAAGACTCTCCCTCTTCTGAACAGGGCTCCATTTTCTCAGAACATTCTGATGTGGAGGAACACTCGTACTCCCCTTATGAAGATTCTGATGCAGAACAGTCCATTCCTTCTGTATCTCCCCCAGAGGATTTTTCTTTTGGGGAAACCTTGCACACCTTGAGGGAGCACTTCCATTGGGAAGGCCAAGACTTTTCTGATTCCAAGAAAAAGCTTAGGGAATTTCTTTTGTTACCTCAACACAGACCTCTGGCTATTCCTCCTGTCCTGGACATACTTGATGTTTACTCGGAGGCTTGTCTCAATCCGGATTCCCTGCCTCCTGCACCAGTCAAACCTGATAGGTATTAGAGTCCCTAACTCTCACCAATTTCTTTTCAAAAGCCATAATGCTGACCCTGAGACCATTTCTCAAGGCCCCAAGGGAATGAAGGCCTCTACTGCCAAGAATCCACTACCTTCCGAAAGGGAATCTAGATCCTTAGAAAGGTGGGGGAAAACACCTCGACCACCCTAGCCATGAAGGCCTTAAATTGTCAGTTCCATATGCTTAAATATCAGCAGTTTATCTCAATTAAGAAACAAAATATCTCAACCTGAACAACCAGATTTGAAGGAATTGCAGGATATGATACATAGTGCAGAACAAGTGGGTAAACACACCTTACAATGTGGTTATGATGCCTTAGAGGCCTCAAGTAGAGCCGCTGCTACAGGAGCAGTCATTCGTAGACATGCCTGGCTTAGAGAACAAAGCTTGCCTGACCATGTTAAAGCTAAACTACTAGATGCTCCTTTACAAAAGGATGTGCTATTTGGTACTAATGCTGAGGAGATACTACGCAAAATGGAAGAAAAAGCTAAATCTATGCAAACTGTCAAGGCTTTTCTACAGGTACAGCCACCTCGTTTTAGTAGAAATTGGCCTACAAAAAACTGGTCCTTTCCAGCCACAGACAAACCCCAAAGAGGTAGATACAGGCGCTCAAGGGGCAGAGGACAATCTCAAGGGTCATATAGAGGCAGGCAATGGCCAACTCAAGCACAAAGAGGTGGCGAAGACAGTGCACAACAATACAGAAAGCAAGGGGCAGAGGACAATCTCAAGGGTCATATAGAGGCAGGCAATGGCCAACTCAAGCCCAAAGAGGTGGCGAAGACAGTGCACAACAATACAGAAAGCAAACCTAATGACTTCCCCCTTTTCATGCCAAGCAAATCTCAGCTGGCAGCTCCCTTGGGAGGAAAGCTGGCACTATTTTCAGGAAATTGGCATATTATCACAAGAGACAAATGGATCCTGGACATAATAAACAGAGGCTACAGATTTCGTTTTCACACTCTTCCAAAAATGAGAGGCATGCCAAACCTGCCACACAATCAAAGGGCAGAGGCACAAATACAAATTACAAAACTCATGGACATGAAAGCCATTCAAGAGGTTCCGACTCACGAACAAGGCCAAGGTTTTTATTCCAGACTTTTCCTTGTACCAAGAAAAGGAACCGACTGGAGACCCATTTTGGACTTATCCATCCTAAATACATTTCTACTCGTACCAAAGTTCAAGATGCTCACATTACAGCAGCTTCTTCCCATGCTGGGCAAGGAGTTTTGGCTGGTAACATTGGACCTCAAGGAGGCATACCTGCATGTCCCAATCAGACAAAGCTGCAGAATATACCTCAGATTTTTTGCAGGTTCAATCCACTATCAATTCTCTGCATTGCCCTTTGGCTTATCTACTTCACCCAGAGTATTCACGAAATGCCTGGCATCAGTAATTGCCTACTGCAGACTTCAAGGGATACAAATTTACCCTTATTTAGACGACTGCCTGATCCAAGCGGACAGCAAGCACACTCTTCTGAAACATCTGGCTTATGCAACACGGTTACTGAATTCTCTGGGATACACAATCAACAAAGAGAAATCCAGGCTAATACCATCTCAGAAAATAACTTTCCTGGGTGCCAACTTGGACACAAACACCCAGATGGCCTATCTTACGCCAGAAAAACAAGGGCAACTAACTCAGTACTTCAGAACACTAGCAAATTGTACCAGGCTTACTGCAAGGAAAATCCTGCAGGCTCTGGGCTTCATGGCATCTTGCATTCTTTTAATCCCATGTGCAAAGTTGCATATGAGAACTTCACTGGTACCTAAAAAGCCTATGGTCTCAACACAGCCACAATTTGGAAACAATAATACCAATAATTCCATGTTTGCAAAAGGAATTTCTATGGTGGGCCCAAGCATGTCAAACAAACACAGGTCTCCCATTCTGCAAGCCTCAAGCAAATCAAGTCATCACAACAGACGCCTCAGATTACGCCTGGGGGGCGCACATGACAGGCAGGTGCATTCAGGGCAAATGGTCCCAAAAGGAAAAGCACCTTCACATCAATCAAAAATAAATGCTAGCAGTAATAAATGCAATTACAGCATTCAAGGACCTCCTGCATCCAGGACAATTATTGATTAAAACAGACAACACCACAGTGATGTGGTACATAAACAAGGAGGAACACATTCATATCCCCTGTGCAGACTAGCCATGACACTTTGGAACTTGGCTCTGGAATGGCAAATCGAACTTCAAGCACAGTACTTGCCAGGTTTGGAAAACACGCTGGCAGACAATCTAAGCAGGAATATGAGAGACCCACACGAATGGAAGCTGCATCCACAGGTGTTTACAAAGATAATCCAAGCATGGGGAAGGCCAGACATAGATCTCTTCGCCTCCCACAGGAACCATCAACTGGAAATCAAGTTGCAGACTTCAGGGGATGCAAATATACCCCTATTTGGACGACTGCCTGATCCAAGCGGACAGCAAGCACATTCTTCTGAAACATCTGGCTTATGTAATAATGTTGTTGAATTCTCTGGGGTACACAGTCAACAAAAAGAAATCAAGGCTAATACCCTCTCGGAAAATAATTTTCCTGGGTGCCAACTTGGACGCAAACACCCAGATGGCCTACCTCACGCCAGAGAAGCAGGGGCAGCTAAGTCAATACTTCAGAACACTAGCAAATTGCACGAGGCTGACTGCAAGGAAAATCCACCAGGCTCTGGGATTCATGGCATCTTGCATCTTACTAATCCCATGTGCAAAGCTGCATATGAGGAAACTTCAATGGTACCTGTAAAACCTATGGTCTCAACACAGCCACAGTTTGAAAACAATAATACCACTAATTCCATGTCTTCAAAAGGAATTTCTGTGGTGGGCTCGAGCATGCTAAACAAACACAGGTCTCCCATTCAGCAAGCCTCAAGCAAATCGAGTCATCACAACAGACGCCTCGGACTACGCCTGGGGGGGAGGGCACGCATGACAGATCGGTGCATTCAGGGCAAATGGTCCCAAAAAGAAAAGCACCTTCACATCAATCAAAAAGAAATGCTAGCAGTAATAAATGCTATTATAGCTTTTAAAGGCCTTCTGCAACCAGGTCAACTATTGATAAGGATGGACAACACCATAGGTTCATAAGTTCATAGGTTCATACTAGGCTATCTGCCCGAGGGCATTTACAAGCCTAGCCCATCGTTTTGTGGCTTACGCCACCCCTTTAGTATGGGGAACTATACCCATTATTTTCTGTGCCTCTGTCGAGCAGTGACACTGAGGTAATCCCTGGGGTATATCTGCGATCTCCCATCCATTGGTCAAGATTTCTCTTGAACAAGGCCAGCGAGGTGCTCTGCCTCACATGTACCGGGATTTTGTTCCACAGCATAGGGAGTCTTTGGGTGATGAATCTATCCCTCCAGCACGTCCTATTAATAGCCGTGTCAAGGTTTAAGTCTCCGCCTTGTGGCTCTGATGGATCTAGATTTTTGAGGTGAAGCATATTCATCAAATCTGGGTTTGACATGGCCTTGTATGTTAGGCAAAGGTCACCTCTGAGCAAGCTGTAAGCGACTGAATAGAGCTGGAGTTCTTTCAGTCAGGCAGCATAGGACAGATTTTTGAGACCCTTTATCCTTTTGGTGAGGAACTTTGTGGCCTCTCCAGCTGCTGCAAGTGTCGGGTCAGATACATTCCGAATGGGGCATTGTACTCAATCATTGGTCTGATGAGTGATGAGTAAAGGGAGACTATGACCTCCCTTGATCTAGATGAGAATCCCTTCATGATAAGGTGGGCAATGTAGAAGGTCTTCCTAACTACTTTAGCTACATGGGTGTCGAATGACAGACTACTATCAACCTGGGTCCCCAGGTCCCTGATAACTTCTTCTGTGCTCAGTGGATTGCCACCTATTTGGTAGCTAGGGGTAACCTTGTTTTTCCCGAAGGGTATGACTATGCATTTTTGGCATTTAACTTTAGGCCGTGGCTCTGGCACCAGTTATCCGCTTCTGTGAGACCCTTCTGAAGGATATCTGTGTCAGATGTGTTTTCTACTATGGCCAGTTTGCAGTCATCTGCAAACTTTGTCAGCCATAACCCTCCTGTGTTTGCTTGTACTGGAAAAGTAGATGCCAAACAAAAGTGGGCCCAGCACTGAGCCCTGTGGTACACCACTTGTGACAGGCTTTGAGTCTGACATGGCGCCAGCAGCTCTGACCCTGTGGGTTCTGTCACTCAGCCAGTTTGCAACCCATCTTGTGATGTATGGGTTGACATTTAAGCTGATGAGTTTTTCAATGATACCCGAATGGGGTATTGTATCGAAGGTCTTAGCCAGATCGAGGTAGGCTGTATGGACTGCCTTTGCCTCATCAATGGCTTTGGTGACTGTTTCATAAAAGTCAACCAAGTTTAAAAGGCATGATCTGCCTTTGACAAAGCCAAACTGGGTTGGATCCAAAGTCTGCAAATTCCCTATGTCTTTATTTATGAGGTCCATTATGATCCTCTCCATGGCTTTGCAGATAAGGCTTGTCAAGCTAATGGGCCGGTAATTTCCAGGGTCGGTGGAGGCACCGCCTTTGTGAAGTGGTACCACAGTTGCAGTGCGCCACTCCTGGGTAATGATCCAGAGGTAAGACTTTGATTAAACAGCTGTCCTAGCTGTGGGTTTAATTCCTCATTGAGTTCATGGAGCACACAGCCGGGGACACCATCAGGTCCCATGGATGCTGTGTTTTTCATTTGGAGAGAGCAGTTCTCACTTGGGCGCTGGAGATGTTTGGGGGCTGCAATCGCTTGGTATAGATATCTCTCCTTTGGGGAGGGGAGAAGTTTGCACTGAACCTGTCAGCCAGTATGTTGGCAATGTCTGTAGGATCAGTAATCTTCACATCATTTTGAACTAGCTCTGAGCATATCTGGGAGTTTCCTCCCAGGTTTCTAACATAGCTAAAGAAGGCCTTATGATTGTCTTTTGAGTCTTTAGCTATTTTTCTCTCGAAATTTGCTTTGGATGATTTTATGAGAGCTCTTAGTTTTTTACTTATAGTGATCAAGGGTGTCTTACCTTTTAAGGATTTTGCTCTATCTTGTAGTAGCTTCCTCCTTTTGTTGTAGAGTTTGTTTATGGCTGGGGTCCACCAGACTGGACGCTTGCCTTTGATACAAAGAGTCTTTGTTTTGCTTGGGATTGCCTTATCCATGCAGTCCTGCAGGTGCTGGTGGAAGGCATTTGTAAGTGATTCAGCGGCTTGAGTACTGTTTTCCGCCGGCTCGGGGGCCGTAAAGGAGACCACACTAGTGTTTAGAAGTGTGAAGTCGGCTTTTGAGAAGTTCTTTACTGTGGTCTTTTTTATTTCAGGTGGGGGTGGGATGAGGACCTCCAGCGAGATTAGTTTGTGGTCTGATTTCACCAGTGAGGGTACACCTCGGTGTTGAACATTGTGCTCCCATGTTCGTGATGATGAGATCAAGTATGTTATCTCCTCTTGTGGGATGGTGACTAGTTGTTCCATGGCATTTGAGTTTATGAATTCCAGGAACTTTTGGGCTAGGGTGTTTGGGCTTGAGTAGTGTTCCCAGTCTATATTAGGGTAATTGAAGTCACCTAGTATGATGGTGTTTGGTGATACATTTATCCCTCTAGTGTTTTCAGGAAGGCCATGTGAGGTTCCTGAGTTTGTGAGGGTGGCCTGTAACATGCTACAATTTGCAGAGCAGTCTTGCCTATGGTTAATTGCACCTGGATGGTCTCCGATGCATCGTGCTGCCACCAGTCTTGAGGTGTGGGTGTCCTTGATGAATATGGATACCCCCTCCTTTCTTGGTATTGTCCAGATTTTGGGGCGGAACGCATGATATGAGGTAAAACCTGATAGCTGGGGTGCTCTCAGGAGCCTTGAACCAGGTTTCTGTCACAGCACAGACATCTATGTTCTCCATACTGAGAAGGGGCTCGAGTGCATTTTGAGATTTAGACTTCTGGCATTGAGCAGCATTACCCTTAGTTTTTTCCTTTTTTGTGTTCTAGGGTGGTAGGTTTAGAATTTGAGCCTTGCCTAAAAGGCACTATGGGGTGGCAAGAGCCTTTGCCAATATCCGGAATCCCAGGGGTGACAGGTGCAAGCCGTCCCTTGCGAAGCAGCGTGGCTTGTCCAGCATGTCATCCCAGGCAGACACTGGATCCCCTTTGAATGACACCAGTGTTTAAGCCAATTGTTAAAGCTGATCATCTTATCTCTGTATTGTGGCATCATTCTTGGTGAAGGTAGGATACTGCTCAAGGTCAGGGTCATACCTGTCTGGGCTACATAATCAGAGAGCTCCTCAATGTCTCTTTTCATGTAGTCCAAGGAGGTACGTCTCAGGTCGTTTACACCAGCGTGGACAATGACTGAATCATATTTGTACCTGCTGTTGAGAGACCTGAGTGCTTGCGTTATGTGGCGGATTCTAGCGCCCGACAGGCAGCTTACTGTGACCTTCTCCTTACTCAGTCTGGTGGCGGGGCGTCAGTGTGTCTGACTATGGAGTCACCAATGACTAGTGTGTCTGGCATTGTGTTTGGCCTTAAGGGCTGTGACTGTTTGACACTCTGACTGTGAGGTCTATGTGTTGCAGGTGTTGTGTTCTGAGGTGGTGGTTGTTTGGGTGTCTGCTTTGGTGGCCTCTGCTGTTTTGGTAGATTTTTGATCAGAGCCTCGAGTATGTCTTTGTGTGTTTATGTGTATGATTTGAGGTTGTAATGGTAATATGTGAGACTGGGTCTATAGTGTGTGTGGTAACCTTCTCCTCCTGACTGGTCTTGCCAGTCCTATGTTGAGAGAGCTCAGCCTCCAGTTTGGCCGTATAGTTGCATCCCTCATGTATTTGTGTTTTGTGGGAGGAGGAGAGGGTTGTCTGTGTACATGAGGCAATTGTAACATTGCCTCAATATTCCCAGGTTCACCAGCTGAGCAGGAGAGGACACTAGCAACTGATCCTCGACATGCTAGAAGGAATAGACAAAAACTTTAAAAAGATTCGGGACGTGGGTGACCGAGAAATGGGGGTTGCCTTTTGGGGTACTATCTATGACAAGAGTGCCGTATCAAGGTAATAAGTACTGTAGGAGCAAGTGCTACGTTTAACAGATAGAGAATAGTCTACTTGGAGTCAAGTAGAGATGATCTTTTAATTATAGGATACGCTGATTAGATCAGTAGTATAGTTCGAGGAAGGTAGTTTTAAGGGAAAATTTGAAGAGTGGACTTTAGGTAGCCGAATAGTTTAAACCTGCTTAACCGGCTGCCCTAGTGTGCAACAGTAGCAACTCCGCTAAATTGGGCTAAATCGGGCTAAATCGCTAAAGCGTGCTTTATAGCAGGGGCTGGAAAAGACAGGAAATGGACCAATTTGGCCATCAAACCACAAGATACTGCCCTAAACCACTCCTCTGAGGTCAAATGAAGGTATTATGGTAATGACCCTAGTGGCCAATAAAACTACAGTTTCAAGTCAGTAACCACCTCTCCGGGGCAGGGAAGCTGCTCAATGTTAGTCACTGCCACTGATAAACACAGAGACCCTCCTTCAGCCCAAGCAAAAATGGCCTCACAGAAACTTTCAAACAGTTCAGGAACAGCAAGCCTGTAACTGAACTTTTTAACTCTCAGAAAAGTGGGAAAAAGCAAGATTTTTTTTTTTGTTTTGTTTTTACAGAGATAGCAGAGGTTCACAAGTAATATCAAGTTATAACAGTGCAGTAAATGACCCCACACAAGAGTGCTAGGTCAAGGACAGAAAATATGCAAGTTTTAAGAAAAAACGATTTAAAATTAAGTGCAAACAGGAAATTCAGCAAACAGCTTTTGGTTGTGCTCTAAATACAGCTACTAATACAGAAATCAAGTTTAACAAGCCAGAAAATGCTCAAGCTAGGCAGCTATGCAGAAAAACTTAGCAAATAAACAGAGAAAAATACTTAAAATCTCAAAAGTGGCTCCTTCTTCTCTCAGCGTTTTTTCCTCTTGGAGGGTGCTTCACCAACAGCCAACAAGCCTGAAAAGACGCTCAAACCACGAGGCAACTAGGTTTTAAGAGAGGAAGATGAAGGAGTTATGGAAATGACCCCTAGTGGCCAATAAAACTACAGTTTCAAGTCAGTAACCACCTCTCCTTGGGGCAGGGAAGCTGCTCAATGTTAGTCACTGCCACTGATAAACACAGAGACCCTCCTTCAGCCCAAGCAAAAATGGCCTCACAGAAACTTTCAAACAGTTCAGGAACAGCAAGCCTGTAACTGAACGTTTAACTCTCAGAAAAGTGGGAAAAAGCAAGATTTTTTTTTTTTGTTTTTGTTTTTTACAGAGATAGCAGAGGTTCACAAGTAATATCAAGTTATAACAGTGCAGTAAATGACCCCACACAAGAGTGCTAGGTCAAGGACAGAAAATATGCAAGTTTTAAGAAAAAAACGATTTAAAATTAAGTGCAAACAGGAAATTCAGCAAACAGCTTTTGGTTGTGCTCTAAATACAGCTACTAATACAGAAATCAAGTTTAACAAGCCAGAAAATGCTCAAGCTAGGCAGCTATGCAGAAAAACTTAGCAAATAAACAGAGAAAAAATACTTAAAATCTCAAAAGTGGCTCCCTTCTTCTCTCAGCGTTTTTTCCTCTTAATGTGGTACATAAACAAACAGGGAGGAACCCATTCATACCCCCTATGCAGACTGGCCATGTCACTTTGGAACATGGCCCTGGACTTACAAATGGAACTACAAGCACAGTACTTGCCAGACAAGGAAAACACGCTGGCAGACAACCTAAGCAGGAATATGACAGATCCACATGAATGGAAATTGCATCCAAAAGTTTTTACAGAAATAATCCAAAAATGGGGAAGGCCAGACATAGATCTCTTTGCCTCCCACAAGAATCATCAATTGACAAAATTCTGCTCAAGGATCTTCCATCCAAAGGCCTGGAGAGTGGACGCTCTTTCTTTCAGTTGGACATCAGTGACAGTTTATGCCTTCCCTCCTCTTCCTCTGCTGCCCAAAGTTCTATTAAAGACCAAAGCAGACAGACCAAAGATGATTCTCATTGCTCCGGACTGGCCAAGGCAACACTGGTACCCACTCCTGAGGAGCCTGAGCATTCCCCACCATGGACCCTGCCTCTAATGCCTCTTCTTCTGACTCAGCACAGCTTCAAAACTCTTCACAGTCAGCTAAAAACACTCAATCTAGCCGCATGGAAGATTCCTTAGCATCACAACAGACCCTACTCTCCAAGGAGGTGCAGGATGTCATTTTGGAGGCCAGAAGGCCGTCTAGTAGAAAAGCTTACTCCGCAAAATGGAAACGGTTTTGTGTCTGGAATGAGAAAAAGGGCCAGGATCCTGGAAAACTGAATTTACCTCAAATATTACAGTATCTAGCTGAGCTGCTAAGCAGTGAACGTTCATTATCCTCCATCAAAATCCATGCCTCAGCCATTTCTGCAGAATACAACACTGATCCACCCTTATTCTCTCACCCCTCTTAAGACAGTTCCTCAGAGGGGCTAAGAATCTAAAACCACCAAGGAAACAACCAGTACCTGCTTGGGATCTCAATTTAATTCTAGAAAAGCTGACCTTGCCTCCATTTGAGCCAGCTGCCTCGTCAGATTTGCAATATTTGTCCTGGAAAACAGCTTTCCTTCTGGCTATTACCTCAGCTCGTAGGGTATCGGAACTACAAGCTCTCATGGCTGTGCAGCCTTTTATCATCTTCCATCAAGACAGAGTTTCCTTACGAGCCAACCCGTCCTTTATGCCAAAAGTGGTATCCAGGGTAGCTTTTAATCAGGCTATACACTTACCTACCTTTTATCCTAATCCTCAAAACAAAGGGGAGAGATTACTACATTCCTTGGACATCCACAGACAACTGCGTTATTATTTGGACAGAACAAAGCCTTTCAGAAAATCAGAACAGCTCTTTGTGTCCTATGCTATAGGAGCTCAAGGAAAGCCAATTTCCAAACAGACAATCTCAAAATGGATAGCCCACTGCATATGCTTTTGCTATTCTTTTCATGGCAAAACTGTACCTACAGGCATCAGATCTCATTCCACAAGGGCCACGGCTACCTCTGCAGCTTTTCTCAGAGGAGTTCCTATAAAGATATTTTGGAAGCAGCCACTTGGAGTTCTGTGCATACCTTTTCCAAGCACTTTGCCACTGCAGTCTTGCAGGGCATTCTGGCTCCTCCTAGTTTCACCTAGTGCCTACCACCCCTTTCTTAGCTTTGGGATTCTACCCATCTGTTATGACTGCAGCTGTATGCACGATGAACATAGTACAGTTTTGTACCTACCATAAATGTAGATGTTCGAGTGCTAATACAGCTGCAGTCCAGGTTTCCCTCCCTCCTTCCCCTCTTGGGACAGGCCTATTGGCTAACACCTCCTCATGCAACCTGATTGGGGTATTCATTCTAGATGTATTTGTTTGCACTACTGTATTTTGATTATATGGCATTGCTTTATTACACAAATTTATGTATTGCCTTCCTTCTGAGGGCACCTGACATCTGGGGCAAGAAAAACTGAAGAAAATGGCGTTGGCTGGTTCTGTCGCACTGACGTCAGGGAAGAAGCGACAACAACCGACGCCGGACATAGACTTTGGAATTCAGGAGAACCCATCTGTTATGACTGCAGCTGTATTAGCACTCAAACATCTACATTTATGGTAGGTACAAAACTGTACTTTTTGTTTATTTCATGAGCATTGTTTGGAAAAGCTTACTGCTGTTTTATCTTGAAGTGCTGTTCATGTGTTAAGTAAATACTTAATCTGAATAATGGCAGTTTCATGTTTTGGGTCATTCTGCATTTAGACTACAACACCATTGAAGAATGCAGAATCCATTTATCCCTTGCATTTACTTTATAATCATATAGCCTAATTTTAAAGTGGCTACGTGATACTGCCCTTCACACATTCAATGATAACTTATTCCATGAGTGTGGAATGTGTTGAGATAAGCATCCCTTTTCTTAGTTTTGCTTTTATTAAATTAAAAAAGGGGACCTTTGCCTAGTTCTGCATTCAGTTGAAGGCCTAAATCATTGTTAATTCATCAGAATCCACAGCTTTAAAGTTCAAGTTTACATATGTGAAACTTCTTTTAACACAAAAAAAGTGTTTGCATGCATCTTTATGCATGCAAATACTTTTTTGTGCGAAAAAAAGTTTTGATGTTATGTGGTCCTATCTCGCCTACATTCTTTACTCACGGGTTTGGAGCTGAGAATCGGCTCCGACTTGGCCAACTTATTTTCTAGCACGAAGTCTCTAATTGGCTGGGCTAACCCAGTATCCCAAGATGCACCTCGCCCTAGCCCCAGATCTCGTTTGCCGCTCATAGAGTTAGGACGTGGTCTCGCTTGGCTTTGGCTAAGTACCCTTTCTATATTTTTCGTAAGTATTTAGCAGTCTGTTTCTAGTAAAAAGCTATTTTAATAGCTAGTTTTCATTGTGAGTGTACTGTGTGAGCGAGTTGTGGTTTTTTTTTTTTTTTTTTTTTTGTGGTATCCCTCTTTTGGTGGGCTAGGCCCATTTAAATTAGAGGACCTAGTCCTCTCCGGTGTGTTTTTTGTGTAAAATTGTGTTTTTGTTGGTTGGTAGTTAGATTCCTTGCTGCACCAAAGAAACATTTAAATTAGAGTTTCTTTGGTTGTTCTTGGTTTGGTTTTCCCGCCTTCCTCTCGTGTCTGTCGTTGTCGGTTGAGTGGGTGCTGTGTACTATGTCTAAAGAGCATTAAACCTCTGGGTTTAAGACATGCTCTAAATGTGGCTACAAGATGTCTGTCACAGATGGGCATTCTATCTGTGTTTATTGTCTTGGTGTTATTCACCTGCAAGAGTCCTGCAGTTTTTGCCACGCTTTTAGCCTGAGGGTACTGCAGGAAAGAAAAAATAAGTTGATTTTGAAGGGCCTGGTTAAACCTTCTTTTGAGGAGTCCTTAGACTCTTCTTCTAGTACTAAGTCTAAGACTTCCAAGGCCAAGAAGAGATCTCCGGCTCCATCTGTCTCTTCGGAGCCCCCAGAGAAAGTTTCGAAAGTGGATACTGCCTCCTCGGCTCCATTTTCCTCGGGGCCGCAGGAGTTATCCGTTGTACTGGAGTCTACCTTGGCCCCTATATTATTGGAACCTATTTGGAGCCGGTCACCCAGTGTTAGGCCTGAGTCTCAGGGTAGGAGATCCCGATCTCCCTCTATTTCCTCCAAATCCTCTAGGCTGTCTGATTTTGATGTGGATAGGGTGGTCCAGAGGCTCCTGCAGTCGCCGGTGTCAGCAAAATTGTTCTCGGCTCCGGCCCAGTCTGCTCCGGAGTCAGACCCTATTCTTGTACTGATGATTCCTTCTCCAAGCACCCCTGTGTCGTCGGAGCCAGAGTGCTCTGCGCCGAGTGATGTTCTCGTGTCGGCTGTGATACCCCTTCCGAGTTTATCGGAGCCGACGTCTGCTCCAACCATGTCTGTTCTGTCCTCTGGTTTCAGTACTCTGGTTTCCTCAGTCAGACCTGAGGGGGATACCTCGGGACTCTTGTTGGTTCCGAGTCTTCCTTTCGGTGCTTTGGCTCTGAGAACCCCGACTCCGGTTGTGGTCTTGGAGACGGGTTGGTCCTTGGATTCGGGGGAACCTGCCTTCGAGGCCATGAGAAGCGCACTGGCCAGATCGGTTACATCACCCGGATCGGTCACTCCTTCCCCCTACACCCCGGCTAGAGCCTCTGACACACCCCTGTCCATGGATGGCGGAGCCTGAAGGTCTGAGGATACCCCCATGAGCGGTCCCCAACTTTCTGAGGGCCCCCTCAGGGTCTGTGCCTGAGGAGCCCCCTAGAAAGAAGTTGGGCAAGAGGAAGCACATAGACTCCCAGGATGAGTCCCTCACTTAAGATACCGACTTCGAGGAGTCTGAGGGGTCCCCTAAGTCGTCCTCCGATGATGTCTCTTTCTCTGACATCCTGGAGATTTTGAGGCAGAGAGGCGACTGGCCTTCCAAAACCCCCTCTGAGGAGGAGTCGGTAGCAAGGCCTTCGGAGCTCAGCCCTCCGCCTCCTGGGTGTCTCCCACCCTTCGATGAACTCCTGGATTTGATTTGTCGAAGGGTGTGGGAGACCCCTGATTCCGTGGAACTGGTGCCCAGACGTCCAAATAAGTTTCTTTCTGCTCCCCCGGGGAAAGAGTTCCTGACCAAAGGGGTTTCCGTAAGATGCCTTGGTGGTGGCGGCAGCCACTCAGTAGGAAGTTGTAGAGGCTTCTTCTTCCATCCATCCTTTTAACAAGGAGTCCAGGTGTATGGACTGGTACGGGAAGTGTACCCTGTCTTCAGCGACCTTTACATTGTGGTCGCTGAATTATCTTTGTCATTTTACTCTGCTCCAGAGAGATCTCCTTAAGGAGCTAGGAGACACTATGATGGGTAACATGCCTGAGGCGGTAGCGCAGACTGTTAAAGCCCAGTTGTCTACCCTTGGTTCCATTGTCAACTTGTCCATGAGGCTCATATCCTATGCAGCCAAAGGGGCGAGTAGGGCAGCTAGCTCAGATGTAGCTCTCAGAAGGTAAGCCTGGATGCGCCTGTGTCATTTCACGGAGGCCTTTAAGTCTTCCTTCACTGATGCTCCCTTTGATGGGGTCCTCACTCTTCAGGACCAAAGTGAAAGACACCCTCACCAGATGCGAACAGGAGGGGAAGACCCTATCTGCCATAGGGGCCCGTTTCTCTCTTCCTTCTAGGCCTTTCCCCAAGGCTCAGAGAGGAGGGAAAATGTGGTTCAAGAAGCCACAGAGGTCTTTCCCTGCCGCTCAAGGTGAGTCCCCCTCCAGAGGCAGAGGAGGGGGAAATTATTCTGGAAGACGCTGTCCTAGAGGCAGAGGAGGCCCCCGCAACTCAGGAGACCGCGATTCCTTTCGCGGGTCTTCCTTTCAGTGTTTCTGAAGCGTTGCCCAACTGTGCTGTTCCGGAGCCAGTCGGGGGCCGAATTTCA
Organism: Protopterus annectens; assembly: GCF_019279795.1. NCBI lineage: Eukaryota > Metazoa > Chordata > Ceratodontiformes > Protopteridae > Protopterus > Protopterus annectens. The sequence goes on from NC_056743.1 coordinate 258,685,315, forward strand.
TTGCATCCGGAATCCTGGGAAAGCATCACCCAGGATCGTTGGGTGCTTCGAATAGTTACCGGAGGTTACACCATCCCCTTTTTATCAACACCCCCTCCAATTAAAAGAATCCCGGACGTTCCACCCAGTCAGCGGGATCAAGCAGCACTAAAAGTTTCAAAGCTGATAGAAAAAGGAGTCATCCAACCAGTCCCCTCAGACCATATCGGATCAGGAACTTACTCAAGACTCTTTTGGTGCCGAAAAGAACAGGGGGACCTGAGGCCCATTCTGAATCTCAGCTGATTGAATCACTGCGTTCTAAAGTCCAAGTTCCGAATGGTCACTCTTCAGTCCATTTTTCCCTTGCTGGAGAAAGGAGTATGGATGTGCTCCATCGATCTCAAGGATGCCTACTACCACATCAAGATGGACAAGGCATCCAGGACTCATTTGGGAGCCAGTCATTCCAGTTTCGTGCCCTGCCCTTTGGTCTCACCACAGCCCCCAGGGTTTTTACCAAGTGTTTGGCAGTGGTGACGGCTCACCTGAGATGGGGATTCCAGGTGTTTCCATATCTGGACGACTGGCTTCTCATCGCCTCCACCAGGCATCTCCTTATTCAAGCAAGGGAGGCTACCATTACACTTTGTCACCAACTAGGAATTACCTTGAACTGGGAAAAGTCTGCCTTGCTGCCCTCACAGCGTGTTGTTTTTATAGGCGCCAAGCTAGACTCTATTCAAATGCGGGCCTTTCTGCCACAAGAGAGAATAAGAGTGCTGCAGTCTCAGATTCACGCATTGTTGCCCCTCAAGAGAGTTCAGGCCAGGTTAGTTCTCCAGCTTCTAGGATCCATGGCTGCCACCATCATGCTGGTGCCTCTAGCCAGGTTACACATGCGGATCCTACAGTGGCTCCTTTCGGCCCAATGGTCCTTTCAGAAACTTCCTCTTTCCCACTTGATACTTCTCACGGAACTGTGCAAACAGGACCTCCACTGGTGGCTATGTTCCACCAATCTGGACAAAGGGAAGAGCTTGATTCCTATGTCTCCAGTGGCCACGGTGATCATGGACACCTCCCAGATGGGGTGGGGGGGGCGTTATCTTGGCAGGATGGTCCAGGGCACGTGGCAAGATCACGAGGTACACCTGCACATCAGTGTTCTAGAGATGAGAGCGGTGTTACTAGTGTTACGGGCACTCCAAAGCTCTCTTCCTCGGGGAACAATTGCAATTCAATCGGACAACATGTTTGTGGTGTGGTACCTGAACAAGCAGGGGGGAACCAAGTCTTATCCCCTCTGCAGAGAGGCCATGTGAGTGTGGCATTGGGCAGTGTCTTTCCAACGGTTTTTAGTGGCAACGCACATTCCGGGAAAGACCAACGTGATAGCGGACAGGCTGAGCAGAGCTATTCTGATGCCTTACGAGTGGTCCCTGAACGACTGAGTGGCGGTTCAAATTTTCAACAGGTGGGGTCAGCCTTACTGCGATCTCTTCGCCAGCCCTCTCAATGCCAAATGCAGCAAGTACTTCACACTGATCCCCCCCACAGGGGGAGTCACCCAGGGATGCTGTAGTCCACGATTGGCCCCCGGTCTGACCTATGCTTTCCCTCCGTTTCCTCTGTTACCAAGAGTGATTAAGAAAGCCATATCCTTGGGAAGCAGGATGTTTCTAATTGCTCCACACTGGCCTCGACAAGTATGGTTCCCCTTTCTTCAGCAGTACGCAGTGGACGGCCCTTGGACTCTGGACCCAGTGCCAGACCTACTGATTCATATGTCAGGACAGCTCCACCCCTCCCTGCGAACTCTCAGGTTGACAGCCTGGCTGCTCCACTTCCATCACTAGTTGGACAACATTCCTTTTCACCTGAGGTGGTACACATCTTGTCTTAGTCTCATAAGTCTTCCAACAGAAGGATTTATTCCAGCAAGTGGAAGAGATTCTCCATTTGGGCTCAGGCCCAAGGTTTGGACCCCTTCACAGCCCCAATTCCGTCGGTCTTAGACTTTTTAGCCATGCTTTTCCGACAGGGCTCTGCGCTTGCTACCATTAAGGTGCAGCTGGCTGCAATTTCCAACTTTCATACATCTTACGAGCCTTCTCTTATGGGCCATAAACTTTGTAAGGCCTTCTTGAAAGGCGCCTGGTTACTTCGCCCCCCGGTTTCAAAATCTGTCATTCCATGGTATCTAAACTTTGTGTTACAAGCCATCACTTCACCGCCCTTTGAACCGGCTGCCACCTGTGAATTAAAATTTCTATCTTGGAAGACGGCTTTCTTGATAGCCATTACAGCGGCCAGAGGAGTATCAGAGATTCAAGCCTTGTCCATTTAGCCTCCGTATTTGTCCTTCCATAAGGACAGAGTTTCCCTGAGACTTAACACGTCCTTCCTTCCGAAGGTGTCATCCACAGTTAATCTGCATCAGTCTATCGAGTTACCAGTGTTCTTTCCGAACTTTTCCAATAAAGTAGAGTTTAGGTTTTACCAGTTGGATGTGCACAGACAACTAAGGATGTCCTTCGCATCAGCCGGCGCCATTTTCGTCAGTGTCGGTCGTCAGGTCTTACCTGCACCTATTACAAGCGCTCTGCGCGCAAGAAAGCTAACTTCGCTGGGGACTCTTTTCGGCCCCCAGCTATGGTACTTCTAAAGCACACAAAACCTTCAAAGCTAAAATACCTCTAACCTAACAAGAAACAACAACTGTCTTTAACAAATAAAACCAGCCCATATAAAGATTGCACTCTTGGCCTCTGCCGCATTTCGACGTAGCCTGGGCCTCTTGCTTGTGCCCAGCGTAAGTCTGTTTCACCACCAACGCCAGGGCCGTACTTGTTTCGCATTACAGGTACTGATTTTTGCAGTTATGCACATTATTCCTCTCGCGCCAAGATCCACACAAAAAACCACGGCGAAAAAAGACCTCCGCTGTTCTCCGGTTTCCGCCGAAACCGCCGAAACCTCATCGTAGCTGCTCCGAGAAAACTCTACAACTGAACAAACAACTACAAAACTGCTCATTCTACAACTGAAAAATTTCTACCACTACCTCAAGAGATTTTACCCACTACGGTAATTCGGAAATTTCCACCATCAGCACGCACCCCTCAGACACCCACCAGCTCACCCACCAGGCCCCCACCCAGCAGTGGCAGGCTCCAAGCCAAGACTCAAGGCTAAAAGCAGCCAGGCTAAGCCCCCCATCAGTGCCTGGCTCCCCCCTCATCCAGGCCCCTCTAGTTCTCAAATGCTTTTTTTTCTTAGATTTCTCTCTTAATTTCTTAATTAGCCATCTCTCCTCCACCAGAGACAGGCCCCAGGCCCCAGAGAAGAGAAGAGCCAGGGAGCCCCTGTGTCAGGCGATGTCTTCTGATTGAACCTGCTGATGAACAACTGACCAGCCTGAGCCTCCCTCCCTCCAATTTTGAAGATTCCATGCTGAAGATTCTTCCCACCTGCTTCCTTCTTCCCAGATTCTCCCTGGGAAACTTTGGAATGCATGCAATGGTTCTATGGCAGCAGCAACAGGATTTTTCAGGACTTAGAAAGAAAAGAGACCACTTCCCACACAGGCCCTTAGCAGTACCTCCTGTTCTATACCTGTTCTCTGATCTGTGTGGTGGATGATGCTTGCTCAGATTCTCTCCCGCCCCCATCAGCCCTACCCCCAGCACCCAGCCAGATTTTACAGGGTGCCAGATACTCATCACCACCTTTACAAAGGCCCCCACTTGCAGACCCAGACCCTAGGCAGTAGTCCCAACCACAGCTAAAAACCCTATTCCTTCTCCTATTCCTTCTGAAAGTCACCAAGACAGATGGGGTAAGGTCTACACTTCAGCTACTCTCAGCAGCTCTCTCAGCTAGAACTTTAAACTGTCAGTTTCACATGATAATATACCAAGAGTATATGTTAACTAAAAAAACTAACTACTGATGAATCTGATGATGAATGGATATATGTATATAGATGGAGAAATAACAACATACAACAGGTTAGCAGCCATTTCTTAAAATGGCTATGATGCACTGGAGGAGGTTTCTGATCAGCAGCGACAGGCACAGGAGTGATAAGAAGGCATGGCTAAAAGGAACAAGCTTTTTACGGATCATGTTAAAGCTAAGTTGCTAGATGCTCTCCTGGACAAGACACAGTTTTTTGGTACACCTGCCCAGCAGGTTATGAAGAAAATGGAGGAACTGGCCTGGCAAAAAAAAAAATTTCCCTGACTCCACAAAATTTCAAAGGGGCAGCAGGAGGAGCAGGAGGCAGGCACCAACCAATCCAGAGGCAGAGGAGGGGCAGGGGCAAGGTAGCAACAACACAAACAGACACACACACTGCCACACTACAGCACAACCACAGTGACTTAATCCCTAAATCCGCCTACCAGGGAACAAATAGCAGCTGAACTGAAACCTTATTAACCTTATTTTTTTAAACTTTAACAACAACAAAAAACAAATACACAATCACATTCCACAGATCAGGTTCAACGTTTCACTTCACCACTTACCACCAGTCAGAGGAATGCCAAAATCACTCCAAATCAAAACAAAACAGAAACTGAGGCATAATGGAGTTAGAAACATGAGAGCTGTGGGAGAGTGAGTGCCCAGAAACAGACAAAGAAAGGTTCTACTCCAGAGACTATTCTCCCAAGAAGAAAGGAAAAAGTTTGAGACAAATTCTCGACCTGTCTTAAATACATACATCATCATCCCAAAAAAATTCAAATGTGACCCTCCAGCAACTTCTTCATGCTGGGCAAGGAGTCTTGGCTGGTCTAGATCTCAAGAAGGAGGCATACCCACGCGCCCCATTCGACCAATCTGCAGAAGATACCTCAGATTTCGGGTCATTTACTTACTACAAGGACTGGACATACAGTCAATTTACAAAAGTCAAGGCTGATACTATCCCAAACAGGGACATCTTTGGATTGGACACAGTACAACAAATGGCATTCATTTACAGAAAAGAAAACAAAAAGAACTTCCTTTACTCTTTGGCACTAACAAACTGAACAAGGCTATGGTGGGCTCAGCAGTCAAACCAAGGCCAACCCCAGGCCTGCCAGATCCCAGAGATGTCAACCAAGCCAGACCATCACAACAGACCTAGAGTGGGAGGATGGGACATGCTGGACAAATGCGTGCAAGGATTGTGGACACAGGATCTCAGGGAGGCCATTCATTCCCCTACCCTGGACCTTGACCCTGAGCTGTGGGACCCCTGGCACACAGGCACTTATATCAGCAACATTCATTTACCAATACAATACCAGAGCAGAAGCACATACCGCCTAAGGCATGCCCGATGCTTGGGCAGCCACGAATGACATCTTCAAGACCATCATCTTCAAATGGGGGAATGCCACAGATAGACCTATTCTGATATTACCTCTCAAATCACCAGTCAAAAAAAAAAAAAAATTCCACACCACCACCCACTAGGCATGGAAACTGGACTCCTCTAACTCTTCAACTGGAGCCCTAGCAGCATATGCATTCCTCTTCCTCTTCCTTGATACACAAGGTACTAAAAAATCAAGGAAGAACGTCAAAGGATAATCCTGATAGCCCCAAACTGGCCAAGACAACACTGGTACCATTTGGATGTGTCAAATAATAAATATGCCTCATATCTCTCTTAACATTCACCTTTCTCCATTATCCTCTTTCCTTCTCCTCCTCTTCCTATCTATCCAGATAGAAGATCAGCCATCCTGTCAGCTTTTTGATTGATCCTTTTGTTTTTTCCTTTTTGCTCTCAGGAAGTCCCTCAGAGGAATCAAGAATGTAAACCTCCAAACAACCCAAAAACATTACCAGCTTGGGACTCTTTGCCCTGTGAAAAAATGACACTAGCACCTTTGAACCAGCAGCAGCAACAGACAACCTACAAACAAGTGAAAACTGCTTGCTTTCCTACTGGCAATACTTTCAGCAAGGAGGGTTTCAGAACTACAGGCCTTAATGGCAGTGCAACCCTTCCTAATCTTCTTCTACTTATACAGGACTAAGCATATTAGGAAGTCTGATCAACTGTTTGTGTCTTTCTCAAAAAACAGAACATGTTGTCCTATTTCCAAGAGCACAGTTTCTAAATGGATCAAAGATTGTATTTCCTTTATCTATTCGTCAGCAGGAAGAAATGTACCTTTTCCCGTTAAAGCTCATTCTACCAGGGCAGTGTCTACATCAGTAGCATACCATGCTAGGCTTTCATTGGATGATATTTGTGCTGCGGCCACTTGGGCTTCTCCGCACACCTTTATTACTCATTACAAGTTGGACGGGGCTTCTAGGGGCCGGGCTTCCTTTGGTTCCACTGTTCTCAGGAGTGTTTTCCTGTGAGCCGCCCAGGATAGAGGTGCTGGGGACGCTGTCCCGTGAGTAAACAATGTAACAACATAGGACCACATAACATCAAGTAGTTATGTACTCACCATAACGATCGATGTATGTGGTCCATCTCGCCTCACATTCTTACATACCCTCTCACCTGCCCTCTTCCTATAGGATTTGGAGGAAAATTGGTTCTGAGAACCCTTCAGTGTCAGTTGTTTTTCTTTCCTTTCAGGCTGGAGCTCTCTCCAGTGGCAGTTGTGTGTGTGGGGTGTGATTGGGATGGCTGCATACTAGATCTGGGGCTAGGGCGAGGTGCATCTTGGGATACCGGGTTAGCCCAGCCAATTAGAGACTTCGTGCTAGAAAATAAGTTGGCCATATTAGAGCCGATTCTCGGCTCCGAACCCGTGAGTAAAGAATGTGAGGCGAGATGGACCACATACATCGATCGTTATGGTGAGTACATAACTACCTGTTTTGCAGCATTAAAAAAAAACAAATAACATTCAAAGCTTGCTTCCAAATGTGGAAGACAAAACATACAAGTGTCTGTATGTAGTTAGCTGTATTTAATTTTTTTGCCAAAATGTTAATTTGTTTTTCTATATTCTATATAGCTAATGCATGACTTACCCACACTAATCAACATACTTAGAGCTGAAACTAGTAGTGATGTAAACACTTCCTGCCTGCCTATTAATATTAATACCATTAGTACATATAGTACAGTATAGCATTTCAGTGAGAGTGAATTGTTTGTGATCATTGGCTGACTACGGTTGCCTGGACTACACCTTGGAGTAAGCACCTCATTGTTTTTTTCAAGCTTTTTTTTAAAGTTGTTTCAGGTTTCAACTTTGTTACGCAAGTTAACTTGTGACTGTTTCACCATTTCACACCGAGCTAGTCGGAGTAAGGGCTCTGAGCTAACTTATCTGTGATATGTAACATTAAGTATCCTGTTTTTTTGCTTATTTCTGAGTTTATAGCACTTTTATTTTACTCACTGTGTGTGAGGTATCAAGTAGAATTTTCCACAATTGTTAAGCATCTGGTTGGGTTGGTTTGTTCTGATTTTTGTTTCCCACCCACCCTCCTGGTATTGTGTTTTTATACTTGGTGGCTTTGCATTTGCCCGCACCTACTTTAAATTTGATCTGGGACACTCTGCCCAGTCTAGTGTCATTACCTCATTCTACCTATTCCAGGGAGAACTTTTGAGAAGGCCAACCCAGTTAGCTGTTCTAAGCTTGTTTCCTGCCTTTCCTGTAAGTTGTCTAGTCCAGATACAGATTTGCTGTATCCAGGACTGTTTGTAAACATCTGAGCCCCCAAGCCTTTTTATGTTGGAGGGAAGCCTTCTAGCTTAATTTTGTTTCTTAGAACTAGCCAGTTTTCTAGTTACAGCACTCAAATCTGTTTCTTTGAGCTCAGCACTTGTTCAAAACTCATTGTAAGCAGTAAATAAGCTACAAATTACTACAACACTCAACTTTCCTCACTTGTTTAGAGGAAAACAGTTTTTACTACTTAATAAATAAGCACCTATCCAGGCATGTCTAGGGTCAGCTCCCGGTGTTTTCTCCTGTCTACCTGATATCTGGGCATCTTGGGGCAATTCAGCAATTGCCTCATGTACACAGACAACCCTCTCTTCCTACCACCAACACTACAACCTGTGAAAGATGCACTTGTATAACCAAACTGGAAGCAAAGTTCTCTTCACCCAAGACTGGACTAGACAGTCAAAGAGGAGAAGGTAAGCACTTGCACCACAGCACACTCATCACATAGTCCTTCAAAACCTACACCACCTAAACACACACAGAAACACAAAACACACACCTACATTCACGGAGGATCTCAAAACAAATCTACCCAAGCAACATGGACCTCCAAAGCAGAAACGCAAGCACCTTCCACCCCCCCAACACAACCCAAATGACACACAGTCCACAAACTCAGTGTGCCACTCAACCACAACCCATAAGGCATAACAACGTACCCAACACTCTAGTCATAGGTGACTTTAGAGTCAGGCACACTGATGTTCCACTCACCAGGCTAAACAAGGAAAAAGTTACTGTCAACTGCCTGTCAGATGCCAGGATCCGCCACATAATGCATGCACTCAGGTCACTCCACAGCAAGTACAAATATGACTGTCATTGTCCATGTTGGTGTGAATGACATGAGACCTACCTCCCTGGACTACATGAAAAGAGACATGGAGGAGCTTTCTGATCTTGTAGCCCAGGCGGGTATGACCCTAGCCCTGAGTAGCAGCATCCTACCATCACCCAGAATGATACCACAGTACAAGGGCAAAATGATTGACTTCAACAATTGGCTAAGCTTCTGGTGTCATTCTAAGGGGATCCGGTATCTGTCTGCCTGGGATGACATGATCGACAAACCATGATGGCCTGCACTTGTCGCGCTTGGGATTCCGAATACTGGCTAAGGCTCTTGCCACCCCTATAGTGCCTTTTTTAGGCAAGATTCAAATGACAAATTCACCACTGTAACAGGTACAAGCAAAATCTGTGGGTAATGCTACTTAATGCTAGAAGTCTAAACCTCAAAATGCACTCACTCGAGGCATTCCTTAAAATAGAGGACATCAACATCTGTGCAGTGACAGAGACCTGGTTCAAGGCTCCAGGGAGCACCCCTGCATTACCAGGGTATAATTCATACCACACCTTTTGGCCACCTAACCTGGACCGAAGCACTAAAGGCGGAGGCGTGTCCATATTCATTAAGGATATCCACACCTCCAGGCTAGTTGCTCAGCATAATGCATCTAAGATTATCCAAGTGCAACTAACTCTGGGCAAGACAGCAATGCAAATTGTAGCTTGCTACAGATCCCCCACCATGCCCCAGGATTCCCACTCCTCATTTCTTGATACACTGGAAAATATTTGGGTAAAACCTAACACCCTAATAATAGTCGATTTCAAATACCCCACCATTAACTGGGAAAACTACTCGTGTACCGACTCTTGTGCTCAGTGTTTTCTGGAATTTATAAATTCCATTGCCTTGGATCAGCTTATCCACACCCCCACTAGGGGCAGCAATATCCTAGACCTGGTATTACCAACATGGGCAACCGGTGTTCCACACCAGAGGTCAATTCCTCTGTCAGATCTGACCACAAGCAAATCACCCTAGACATCCACATCCCGCCCCCACCCCCCATTAGGCAAACCACCGTAAAAAATTTCTCCAAAGCCAACTTCGCGCTTCTTAAGACAGAAGTGGTAAACTTCACGACACCCATGCTGACGGACAATAGAGATACGACTGCTGAATCCTATGCAGTCGCACTTTATAAGCACTTACACGAGTGCATGGATCGTGCAATCCCTACCAGAACCAAGATGCTATCTTCCAAAAAAAGGAAGCCAATCTGGTGGTCCCCTGCTATAAACAAACTCTACAACAGAAGAAAGAAACTGTTGCAAAAGAGTAAAATCCCATGATTGGAGGAACTCCGTGGTCAGCCTCAGTAAGAAGCTGAGAATCCCTCATTAAATCCTCCAAAGCTAGTTCGGAAAACAAAATCACCACTGATTCTAAAGGCAACCACAAAGCATTTTATAGCTTTGTCAAGAATCTCAATGGCAACACTCAGATCTGCTCAGAGTTACAGCGCAATGGCACTAAATATACAGAACCAACTGATATTACCAACATCCTGGCAGATAGGTTCAGTGCTAACTTTACCCCTCTCTCATCTCCTAACGGGCCCAACTGTATACCGGAAGAATGCAAAGTACCTGTAATCACGGCTGCACAGGTAGAAAACACACTCTTCAAAGCCTACTCAGAGGCGATCTCTGCCTAACATACAAAGCTGTGTCAAACCCAGAGCTGTTGGACATGCTCCATGTAAAGAAATCCCAATCCCTCCGAGCTGCACGCTCTAGGGACCTAAATCTTGTCATCACAATAAACAGAACATGCTGGAGGGATAGATTCCTGTCCCAGAGACTTCCCATACTGTGGAACAAACTACCTATCTATATCAAACAAAGTATATGTGTAACTAGATAGTTTCCCTAAACATACAAATAAATGGTTAAATTTCTATTTATACTTTCTATATAGACTATCCCTTTTTCACTATCCCTTATGAGACCAAATGAACATAAGAATTCTCATACTTTACTTGACGATGTAGTGACTTCTTGTGTATTTATTGTGTGTGTGTGTGTGTGTGTGTGTGTGTGTGTGTGTATATATATATATATATATATATATATATATATATATATATATATATATAATTTACGAGATTGTTGTCTGTTTTCTTTAGATAGGTATTTGTATTGTTTATTTGTGTTTTTGAGGTACTGTATTGTTGTTGTTTGAAAAAAGAAAATTGAAATAGAGATTTTGGAAAAAAAAAAAAAGCTCCTTATTAGCACTCTTCAAGAAAAATCTTGATGATTGGATGAGAGATAGGAAATTCACCCCAGGGATCACTTCAGTGGCTCTGCTTGACAGGGGCACAGAAAAATAATTTTCTTGGGTGGCGAAAGCCAGGGTACCGTTTGGCTAGGTTTGTATAGGCCCTAGAACCAGTAGCCTAGTACCTACCTATGAACCTACATCTTTGTATGTTTTGTCTTAAAGTTCAGAAACCGTTTTTAAGATATTTCTTTTTTGCAAAATAGAGCAAAAAGACCTTTGTTTTTTGCATAAGCAAGTGTTTATGTGAACAGTTTTTATGCAAAAAACTAGGGTTGTTTTGTATCTTTAAACTCAAGACCTAGCTTTTCCCCAAAATATCTATACCCCCAACTGAATAATTTAAATTTCTGAAGTCTCTCTGTATATGAGTGACATGTAAAATCCATTAACTGTTTAGTAAATTTTCTCTGAACAGTCTTCAAAATCTGCAGATCTCATGTTAAATGATAGAAGGCCAAGTTGTATTTAAGAATAGGTCTAACCATAGATGTATACAAAGTACATAAGGCTTATCGTTTTATTTTTCATAATAACTGCCTTAAATGCCTACCTGTCTTATGCTTGGTATTTAATATTGTTTTTTTAAATTTAGTTCTTGGTCAGTATGCATTCCCAGGTCTTTAACTCATTTCCTCCGGTAGAGCTCTTTGGAGTGTGTACCTTTTACTCCCAGTGGAAGTGGCTTGAGCCTTTAAAAAATGAAGTTACCACCTTACATGTCAAATATCCATATCTCTGGAACTGTGTTACTAGAAAACTGTAAATGGCAAACTATTCAGGATAAATTAATTTTTATGCTGGTGGCATTCATTTAGTTCGATGCTTTAAACTGGATTTTATAAGCCAAAATAAGGGCAGTGAATATTAATTTTGTAATGTATAAACAGCTTATGATATTTCAGTAACTATTCAAACAAGACACATGCTGCCAGTTGGATTCTGTTCATACAGCTGTGAGCTCTCATTGAGCTATGCAATTCTGTCTGTTATCTGAATGTTGAGGTACTTAACTATGAATGAAAATTATTACAATACAAATAATATTCAACATCTGTTTAACTGCATTAGACAGAGGTAAAATATCTATACAGTTATATTTGCCATCGTGTATGCTTAAGATGAAATCTTCTGGCACATTTTATGTATCATGGCTACAGAATTATTAATGGAAGTATGAACAAGGAATATTTGATGCCTAGAGGCATCAGTAGGATTTAATTGCAGAAACACCTGGAGGCACACTTGGCTGTAATGAGATTATACCCTACCTTCTCAAGCTTGTGATCATTCATGATTATTGAATTACATTCTAACTTACCCAAAGTCATTATTTTCTGCTTATTACTTTTAAAGCATAATCCTGACCCTATAATAATTTATTCATCCTTACTTGTCTTTTAAGGCTTTCATTCTTAAACTTGCAGCCTATGCCCATGTATCTTTGAAGAACTGCTTTTGCTTTTTATTTTTTAAACACCTTTATTGAATTATTAAGGCATAGGCAAACATTTATATAAGGGAAAACAAATCACGTTAACGTGTTCGCAGTTACAAACATTATACATCATGTAATGTTTTTATACTATTCTGATTAATCCAAAAATGTGAAGTAATTAACTTCATTTATCTGCAACCTGTGGGTATTCTGATCCATATCGGATCCGAGCTGGCAACATTTTTCAAACATCTGCTCCAAGCTCCTCCCTTACCCATAATCCCTCCCATCTCCTACTTTCCCTCATATCTCATTTGCCGCTTCATGCATACACATTGTGGTCTCTCTAGCTCCAAGTTGAGTGTAGTAAGTGGAAGTTTTTTCTGATGTATTTAGTGTGTGTTTGTGTGTGTGTGTAGTAGATTATCAACCCTTTCCTCCCCTTCGTTGTTCGTCGGTTTTCTGTTAAAAAAAAAAAATAAATAAAATAATTTAAAAAGTTAGATTGTAAGATAGTGTGTAGGCTTAACCTGACCTTAGTGTGTGTGTGTTAGTTTTGAGTTTAGTTTTGGCTGAGTGGGTTTTTGTGATGGCTGAGCAGCCAAAACCAACCTTTAAAAAATGCACAGTGTGTGGCCACAAGCTTTCACCGGCTGATGGCCACACACTGTGTTATTTGCCTGGGTGTTCCCCACCTATCTTTGCCTTGTGTGTGCACAGGGCCCAACCCTAGGGCATTGAAGGAAAGGAAGGCAAAGCTGGTAGCTAAGGGCCTGCTACCAGTTTCATCCTTGGACACTGCGACCTTGGCTCCAGTAGCCGATCAACCTCCCTCTAAGCCTTCTGAGGTGGGGACTAAAAATGAAGACAAACAGGACAAGAGAGATAAAGACAAGAGAAGGGAAAGGCACTGCAAGCAGTCTCCAGAGCAGGAGCCCTTTCCTAGCCTGCCTACAAAAGTTGCCAAGACTACCTCTCCTCAGCTCCACTCCCTGAGGTTCTCCCCGGAGCTGACTGAGCTCTCGGACCAGAGGCCTTCTTAGAGGTCATCGCATAGACCAGCCAGATCCGAGTCGGTCGCCTCCTCGTGGTCGAGTCTGTTGGAGCTAGACATGGACAGGATGATGCAGAGGTTCATTTGGACCCAAATCCAAATGGGAGTTTTGCCAGGCCTCTCTCTGGCTGGAGAGGGGACCTCCATGCCATTCTTCCATCCACTGTCTCCTTCCTCGATCCGAACTGCAGTTTCGGGGTTTATGGATCCGAGGATCCTCTGAGCTTGGGAGTTCGTCGGTGACGGTTCCGCCAACCTCATCGCCGGCGATTATCTTGAGTTCCTCGGTTCAGACCTATTCAGATCCGAGCAACTCTCGGGGCCAAGAACGGGGGGTCGGATCCGAGGGAACGGAGGTGTCTTTGGCTCCGACTTTGTCGGATCCGAGCCGTTCCTTCAGAACCTCGGCTACCTTGGTTGCGTCCCGACCCTCACGGCGGAGTTGGGGAGAGCTTCCTCCTTGTTGGTTTCTAAGGAGGTGCGCTCTCCTTCAGCCTTCGTCATGGTGGAGAGGGTTCTCTCCCAAGGATTGAGACCCCAGCCCATTGCCTTGGACTCCGCCCAGGTTCCTATGGATTTGGTCAAGACTCCCATCAGCTTGTCCTAGTGACAGCCCGTGCTAGAGGACCCCCCCAGGTGGATTCCTTCATGGTACCCCCAATGACTTACGAGCCCTTTTCAGAGAGTCCCACTGAAGAGGGTCCCCGTAAGTGCTCGTATAAGAGGAGGCACATGGACTACCCCGAGTCCCTCACAGAAGATACTGACTTGGTGAAGGTGAGGCTTCACCCAGGTCACCTCCCGAGGATGTCTCCTTTGGAGACATCATGGAGATCCGCCAGAGTGGAGGTTGGTCAGCCCCAAAACTATCTATGGATGAGTAAGTATTCCTGGAGTCCCTTGGCACTGACCCATCTACATCCTGGGTATCCCCTCCTGCAGATCCCTTAGTGGATCTCATTACCACGCAGGCATGGAAGGAGCCTGACACCATAGAGCCAATACCTAAACACCCGGACAGGATCCTTTCTCCTCCCACAGACAGACAGGCATGGTACAAGAGATCCCCGGTGGATGCTATGGTGGTTGCAGCTGCCACCAAGAGAGAACTGGCACAGGAAAGTTCTTCATTCCACCCTCCGGACAGGGAGTCTAGGGTGGTGGATTGATTTGGGAAGTGAGTCTTTTATTCAGCGACGTTTTCCATACGAGCACTGAATTATTTGACACACGTCATACGACTTCAGCGAGACCTAGTTACGGAATTCGCTGTGTCGCCCCCAGAGTCTTAGTCGCCAGAGGAGAAACAGCTGTTCTTGGCAAAAATGTCAACTCTAAAGTCTGTTTCGAACACGTCCATGTGTCTCCTTTCCCATGCCACGGAAGGAGTGGCTAGGGCGGCTGGGGCCAGTGTAGCTATGAGGCAACACGCTTGGCACAGACTGTCAATTTGCGGACCCCTTCAAGGCGTCATTCACAAATACTCCCTTTGATGGCTCTTCCCTATTCGGGAAGACAGTATGTGACACCCTGGTCCAGAGCGAGAAGGATGTGAAGATGGTCTGTTGTCTGAGTCCATGTTTCTAGCCTTCAAAGATCCTGTTCTAGGAATCAGAGAGGGCAAAAGAATATGTGGTTCTGAAAATCTCAGTTTTCCCGGGACTCTCAGGACACTTCATCCCCTAGAGGCAGAGGGGGACAAGACAGACGCCGCCCCAGAGGAAGAGGGGGACCGAGGAACTTTGGGTGTAGGGAGACCTTCTTGGACAGACCCACGCAGCAACCCTGAGGAGTTGCCCAACTGTCCTACTCTGGAGACAGTCGGGGGGGGGGATTGTCATTGCACCTAATGGCTTGGGAGTCCATTGGGTGCTTCAAATAATATCCAGAAGCTACTCCATCCCATTCTTTGCCCCACCTGTCCAATCAAAGCGCCTCCCGGATGTTCCACCCGCTCAAAGTGAGGCGGCAGGGCAAGAAATTTCAAAGCTTCTTCGCAATCGGGCCATCGAACCAGTCCCCCCAGATCAGTCCGGATTAGGTGTTTACTGCAGGTTCTTTTTAGTGTCAAAAAGGATGGTGGACCTCAGGCCCATATTGGACCTGTCAACCCAAACAGAAATTCCGGATGGTCACCTTGCAGTCCATTCTACCTTACCTCCAAGAATGCGACTGGATGTGCCCGATAGACCTCCAGGATGCTTACTACCATATCAAAATTTGCAGAAGCTCCAGGAGATCCCTTCACTTCCGGCTGGGAGCCAGTCATTTCCAGTTCAGAGCCCTACCGTTTGGTCTCACCACAGCTCCCAGGGTGTTTACCCAAGGTTATGGCAGTCGTAGCAGCTCACCTGAGGCTTCAGGGAATTCAGGTATTTCCTTACCTAGACTATTGGCTCTTCGCTGCTGCCACCAAGCGTCTACTTTGCATGGCCAGCGACTCCATCCTACATCTTGCAGTCAGCCTAGGGATTACCATCAACATCTCCAAGTCCTGCTTGAACCCGACACAGACCTTGGAATTTATAGGGGCACGGCTGGACACTGTACTATTGCAAGAAGTTCTTCGTGTTTCACTGTTGCAGTCATTACATTTGGGGTAATCTGCTGACAGGTTGCCCTCAGTCGGCCTGTTTAACAAAGTCTTGGGTCCTGCGTCGGTTGCTGTCCCTTCTTCCATGACGTCAGGTCGTCGGGTATAAAACATGCAGCCGATGCCATTACACCAGTCTTTCTTGCCGTGTGGTGCCCGAAGCAGAAGCAGGTCGCAAGTGCCGGTTGGCCGACTTCTGAAATTTTTGTTTTCGAGTTTCAGAACCAAAGTCTTCAACTTAAAGCTAAGTACCCCGTTAAGGAAACTTTTTCTTGCTCCTTACCATTGTCATTATAAGTTAATAATTGCATTACTTGTGGAAAGCAAATACCTCATAAAGATTTTCATTTGTACTGTATTCCTTGCCTAGGCCCTGACCACGACGTACCTTGCTGTCAGTTTTGTGCTTTATTTAATCAGCGCACTATCCATCGTTAGTACATTTTTGCCTCTAAATATTTTGGTTCTCGGCTTAATTATTCAGAAATGTCGTTGGTTAGCCATCTGACTACTGGGATTCCGAAAAAAACGCAAAAATAAAGACACAGACAGGCCGCCGAGGTCCAAAACTGCTGACGACGCTTCTCCTACGCCAGTTGCCAGTTCGCCGGTACTCAGTGAGATGCTTTCGCAGCCCCTGATACCCGCTACCTCTTATTCACAGACCTCTACTTATACCCATTCGGAGTCCAGTATGCTGCGAGATGCTTCACATATGGAACCCATGGATGTGTCTACCTTGGATGGGTCCAGAGCCGCTGTGCAGGCACCGGCTTCTGAGGGTGTATTCAGGCCTACAGACTTGCATATTAAATCAACAAACCCTTCATTACTAAGGCCTAAATCTTGATCCATGTCTAAAACACAGACGTCCAGGCCACATGTTCAGGCCCCTATGCCTAAAAAACAAATGATAAAAATGGCTGAACATCTAATTACTCTAATCAGGGGTAGTCAGCCCCCCCCACCACCACCACTCTTATTGGCCTAGGGCTGAGCTTGATTATGAATCTTCTGATCAGGATTCTGTTTCTCCTGACTCTTCTAATGACCTGGATTTGTCCATACCTACTTATGAGGATTCTGATGCAGAAGATTCCATTCCCTCTGCTTCCCCTCCTGAGGATTTTTCTTTTGGGGAAACTTTTTACATACTTTAAGGGAGCATTTCCACTGGGAAAGCCAGGAATTTTCTGATTCAAAAAAGAGGCTTAGGGATTTCTTTCTTCTACCTCAGCATAGGCCTTTGACTATACCTCCTGTACTAGACATTGTTGATGATGTGTTCTCGGAATCCAGTTTAGCCCCTGATTCCCTGCCTCCAGCTCCTAGTAAACCTGACAGATACTACAGGGTTCCTGAGTCCCACAAGTTCCTTTTCAAAAATCCCGTTGCAGATCCGGAAACCATTTCTCAGGGGCCCAAGGGCATTAAGGCTTCTACTGCTAAAAATCCTACCCCTTCTGATAGAGACTCCAGGGCGCTGGATAGATGGGGTAAAAAGGTTTATACTTTTGCAACCTTGGCAATCAGAGCTTTAAACTGCCAATTTCATATGTTAAAATATCAACAACATGTTACTGGACTCCTTAAACAAAAAATGATGTTGATTCCTGACTGTGTGGAAAATAAAGATTTACAGGATTTAATGCATTCTGCTGAACAAGTTGGAAAACATACTTTGCAATGTGGTTTTGATTGAGTAAACAAGGGAATAGTGTAAAGTCCACAACGAATCTACAACACTCAGCTTGTCCAGAAGTATATAGCACACAAGGCGAAGCTATAATACGTCCTGTTTAATATAAATATCTCAACACGACAAACATAGAAGTCTACATGCTGGTGGATGAAAGCGCTTGATCAGTTTATTTCTATTTGATTCAGTGGTTTTGAACCTTTATGTTTGTCATGTGGACAAGCTGAGTGTTGGAGATTCAATGTGGTTTTGATTCTTTAGGCGCCTTTTGCAGGGCTGCTGTTACTGGGTCTGTGCTTAGAAGGCATGCTTGGCTTAAGGAGCAGTCTTTGCCTGATCGTGTTAAAGCTAAACTGTTGGATGCTTCTTTAAATCAGGACCGCCTGTTTGGCAATAAAAGCCATTGTGAAAGCCACTGTTCAGTGGGAAGTAAAGCTGTTTGGGTTAGGGAGTGTAGGTCGGAGATGTTGTTGGCTGTAGAAATGATTGTGGAGTCGTCTGCATATTGTATGAGTGAGGACAGATGGCAAGAGGTGAAAAGGTCATTTGTGAAGATGTTGAATAAGAGGGGACCCAAGATGGAACCTTGTGGACCACCAGTAGAGATGGGTAAGAAAGGAGAAGGGGAAGAGAGCCATTTGACTGATTGTTTGCTTTCTGACAGATAGCTGGCAAACCAGTTGAGGGTGGGGGAGGAAAGGTGAAAGAGAGTTTAGATAGTAGTAGTGGATGAGATACTGTATCAAAAGCTTTAGAGAGGTCAAGAAAGAGACAGGAAGTAAGTTTATTGTTGTCCAAAGATTCTGCAATGGTGTGAGTAAAGGAAAGTAGAGCAGTAGTTGTACTGTGAGAGGGACGAAAGCCATGTTGGGTAGGGGTGAGTAGTTTTTGATTGAGGAGGTGATCCATAAGTTGAGTGTGGATGCATTTTTCTAGTATCTTAGAGGGGACAGAATGGCAATGGGTCGGTAGTTTGAAGGGTCAGTGGAGTTACCTCCTTTGTGGAGAGGGATAGTGTAGAAAGATTTCCAAAGGGTAGGAACAGTAGATTCTTGCATATATCTATTTATTAATATTGTTACTGGGTAGGCGATAGTCAGCTGCGAGTTTGAGGAAGGTAGGAGGTAATTTGTCAGTGGAGGGGGAGCAGGGTTTGAGTTTGAGCAGTAGTGATTTGATGTAGTCTGTGGGCACAGGCTTGAAGTAAAAGGGTGTAGTGTTAGGGGTGGGTGAGGGGATAGGTACTGAGGAAGAGATAGGTTGAGAGGGTAGAAGATTTTGGATGGAGGAGATGGTGTGAATTAAGTAGGGTAGTTGTTTCCTCAGGAGTTGTGTTTGGGTAGGGTGAGGGGTTAGAGGGATTACCAGGGTAGAGGATGTTCTTGAGTGTTGTCCAGAATTTATGAGGGTTTGAGCTACATTTGTTCTGCCTGAGTTATAGAATGACGTCTAGTCTATTATTACCTGTTTTTTTAACAAGATTGCGTAGTTGTTTGTATTTGAGTAGAAGAGGAGTTTGTTTACATTTGCTCCAGGCTTTCCAGACACTGTCCCTTTGTTTAATGATGGACTTAAGTTTCTTTTGAAAGCCAGGGAGCATGATTGGATTTCACTCAAATCTTCCTAGAGGGAGCTAGGGAGTCTAGAGTGTTGTAGAGCTTGGGAACCAGAGAGAGAACCCCCTTTGAATTAGGTTGGGTGAAGGCAGGTACCTTTGGCTTCCTCCAACTTGGAACCCTGTTATAAGGAGGGCAAGTGGTTAACCTAACCAGGTACGAGACTGTTTGCTTCTGCATTAGCTTTTTAATATCTTGAATTATGCCTGTATGTTGAAGTTTGTGCCAACATATGTTTACAGTTTGGAAGAATTTGCTGCTTTGTCTCCAGAAGGTAGGTCATATTTGAATCCGATGGTTTGTAACCTGATTCAGATTTCCGAACATGCTCTGAGAAGTGTCTATGCTTGTGCTGAGATGAAGTCTAGGGATTCTGCTGTTTCTGTGGTTTTGAGAAGGTTTGGTTGTGTAGTCAGAATTGTTCTGATGATTTGAAGGTTGAAATTCCTAATTCTCCACTTTACCCAGATCTGGAATTAGGGCCTGAGGCTACACAGATCTTTAAACAGTGGGACAACAGAGGTAAATTGATGCATGGAGGATTCACTTGGGTGGACTGTCATCCTCCTTTCAGGGAATTCTCTTCATCCACTCAGCCATACAAGCCTGTTTCCACCAGTGCTACAACATATGTCAGAAGCAGTGTTCATACAACCAGTACTTGTAAATGAAACGGGCAAAGGTTTTTATTCTAAGACATTTTTGGTATCAAAGTAGAAACATATGTGGAGACCTGTGTTACATCTGTCTTTTCTCAACTTTTATGCAAAAGTTCCAGAATTCAGGATGTTGACCCTACAATCACTGCCTGCACTGCTTCTAAACCATTTTCCTTTGATAATGCTAGATATCAAAGATGCTTGCTATCACATATCCATTGCTCACAGTTTCAGGAAGTATCCAAGGTTTGTTGAATCTAGATCACATTATGAGTTCTCTTCATTACACTTTGAGTGCTCACAAAGTGTCTAGTGGTGTCTCACTGCAGATTTCAAGGCATCCACGTTTTTCATTATCTAGATGACTTGCTTAATTGTGCAGTCTTCTCAGATGTTTAGTGTCCTTAAAAGTATATAACCTCCTGTCACATCTGGGTTTTCAGTTGAACTTACAAATAAATCATGCCACACACACACACACACACACACGCCTTTTTTGGGGGTGTCTGATAGATACACTTATGCAAAATATCTTACTTCAAAAAGAAAAGGTAATAGCTCACCAACAGATCTTTCTTATTTTTTTCTCAACTGCTTCATGCTCCTTTAAGAGAATTTCTCAGGATTCTAGGCTTCCTGGCATCCACGATCCTCATGATACCACTTGCTAAATTACATGAGAAAAATCCAACTGTGCCTCAAAAAAACTGTTGTATCCAGCACTTATGCCACTTAGACTTTCATATTACCTTGCTGGACTTTGTAAGATGAGAATTGTTAAGGTGGAGGGATCAAATGGCTCTCATTTCAGGACTCCCTTTCCTTCTTTCAACCCCAGTTCAATCTGTCTAGACAGACTCTTTCGATTAGATTATGCTTGCGCTAGTGTTTCCATGGGAGTAAAAGTGCAAGATCTGTGGAAGTGTTTGGACAGGCCAAAGCACGCAAACCTCAAGGAGATGTTTAGCAGTGATTCACACTTTGAAAAAACTGCACCCTCTGTGGACTCTGGGCTCTTTACAGGTGGCTATAGACAATACCACAAAGATATGGTGTTTCAGACAAGGGGTTGCAAGGATGTCCTTCATGGATGCATCTGCAGTCATAACAACTGGGTAGTCATGTCGTCAGGCAGCCCTTCAGTCGGCCGGATTCCAAAGTCCGGGTCTGGCTTCGGCTGATGTCGCACTTCACCCGACGTCATCACTGCTGGTCTTCGGGTATAAAGGCATTAGCCGACGCCATTTTCCTCAGTCTTTCTTGCCGCGTGGCGCCCGAAGCAGAAGCTGTAACATCTTTGCAACCACTTTGGAACCACTCAGGTTATACACACACACAGTCAGGAACAATATTTTTTATCTGTCTGAGAGCATTCATATGAGGCTAAGGAGTTCTGTGTTACTTAGTTGTTGAGATATTTAGAAAAATGTGAAAATTATATCTGTTTAAAAAAAAAAAAAAAAAAAAAGGTTAATATCTCTGCCTGCGGTAAACAGAGGTCAGATGTTAGTGGTTGAGTTTGCCTTTGTGTAAGCTTTAAGATGAAATCTTTTAAAGCCTTGTAAATAGCATGGTTTTGGAATTATTGATGCAAATATGAACAAGCAGTATTTGATGTTTAGAGGCATCAGTAGTAGTTAACTGCAGATGCGCCTGGAAATGTCACTTGGGTGTAATGAGTTAAGGTGCACATACCCTCTAAAAGATAATTTGTGGCAATGAAATATTGGCAGCTTGACTTGTGGAAATTTGCCACTTTACATCGGATTAGCCCTGCAAAACTAGCTTGACCTTGCGTGCATTTCTGAATGTATTGTGAAAAGCTGCACAAAAAAAGTGTGGTACTGTTCTCTTATTGTATGACTATACATGTACATAGTGTGTGTCTAAACAGTGCAGAGCAGTAAGATGCAATAATTTATAGTCTGATGGTAAGTAAGTGAAAAAAAATAATGCTGAAATTGTATATTTTGTTTTTATTACTGTGGTATTCCCATGTTTCCATCTCTGAGTGACTTCTGATTTTTACTTCTGCCACTTCATTCATTTTTGCTTTGTCCATAATGTGTACTGTAAAGTTGTAAGCCATGGCTGCTGCATTGTAGTAAGGAGGACATTTTTTTGTGAGTAACCTGACCACTGTTTTTATTCCAGGGCTATGGACAGCAGTATCCCAAGTAGACTTTCATGCCCAGTTAATCTTTTTGATATGAGGGCTGGTTGATCTTTGGGAGCAAAGAGAGTCTGTTACATCTTATCCTCCTTATCCCCTCCCAAATGAAGCAAATAGGTCGATAGCAGTTTGCTTGCCAACTTGTCATCTGGTGTCTTGGCCATAGGTGGCAGCACTGGTGTACATAGTGACCTAACTTGTTCTTGAAGTGTTTCCTGGTTTGGGCTTGCTTTTCATGGAGTGTGAAGCGGTGAGTGTGACAGTGTACTGAAATGAGTGGGCCAGGTGCCTGTTAAACTACAGGATATTTCTTTTCTTTTTTGTAGTACAGTCTGTCGTCTTCTGACTTGGGGGTCTGGTATGGCAAGCATATCTGTTGCTTTGTTCAGCACTTTACTGCCCTGCTTTTTTGTTGTATTAGTGTGCACATCATTTGGTGCACTTAAGGCTTCATTGAAGTGGTCAGTCATACAGTGTCATATTGACATCCTATGTCTCACTGAGGAAACTCGTGTATTGATTCTTGATTTTACCTTGTCAATGCTTCTAAGAGCAGGGCTTTTCCACTTTTTCTACAAACTGTCAGTGTGATACTTGTAGTAGTAATGAAGTAGTTTTATGGAACCCATCATATGCAGTTGATCTGTAAACTGTTTAGGTCATGGGTACTTGAAAACTTTGTCCTTATAGAAAGGTGCCAGTGAAGTTCTTTTCCTGTCAAGATCATTAACTGAACCAGCTCTGCATAAAAAGCATTCTGGTATTCACTTTGTTTGAATTGTTTTACTTGGCAGGTTAAAGCAGTATTGAAATTTATTGAAGCCGTTTCAGAGAAGACACTTAGAAGTACTGTGGCCCTGACAGCTGCTAGAGGACGTGGCAAATCTGCTGCAATGGGATTGGCAATTGCAGGAGCAGTCGCTTTTGGGTATGCATTGTTTATGATAGTGGTCACTCCATTGTACCTGTAAAGACCATGCTCTTAATTGGTGTAGCTACTTTGTTTTTCAATAACAGGGACTGCTGTGATTCATTGTGAGTGTATTTATTACAGTTATAATTCTCTCAGCAAATCAGACAGGAAAATTAACTTCAGTTTATATGCAACCATAACCTTAAAAAACATGATAATGGAAAATATATTCAGCCTCTAAGTAAAATCTGTTCAGAATCATGTTCCTGATTTGTTTCAGGGTGGAGAAAAAGCTTAGTGCTAGTAGTAAAATCAGATGCATACACAGATTGCCTCTAATCTATTTGTTTAACAAGTATTAAAATATATCTTTATTTTCTTAGCCTGAGAGCATTTCACTATTTAAATGAGATACCAGTGCATGAATCACTTTTTGAAGGTCTGAGGGTGGAGCCAAGGGCCTTGGTTCAAGCAGTATTCTTGGGGTGACCTGCTAATAGCCATCATTAGGTTCAGTCATATTTTTTTAAAAGCCACCAAAGTCTGTCTGTAATATTGAATTATATGTAGCAGGTTTGAATAGAAAGTTCACTATATACTTGGCAATGTTGCACACATTTTTGGATATCACATCTGTAGGTGAGTCATATTCAGCAACCCTGTTTTTCCCATTTTTTCTACTCACTGTAGGGGTGCTGCATCAGGGGTCACTACCTTTCAAGATTCAATGCTACTCATACCTTCTTCGACAGTCATGCCTAACTGTCGCAGCTGTTCTCTTCTTTCTTGCCTTCTTTTTGTCTCTTGCAAATTTTCTAAATCTTATTGCCTTCTTCTTTCCTCCACATGTGATAGGACCACCGTAATCTGTTATCTTTGATCTTCTCTGCAATTGGAGCTACTTGCACGTCTGATCTGATACCATAATTTCTTCATCTTTCCCATAGTATGCATCTTCCTACCCATCTCGGGCACTCCATCTCAGTCACATCTAGTTTCCTCATTTGCCCTGTCTTTGCTGTCCAGGTTTCTGTGCCATACATAAGTACTGATCACACCGCTGTTTTCTAGATATTACTTTTCAGCTTTCATATTCTGTCGCACACACACTCGGTCACTCTGTCCCACTTAACTGCAACCTCTACTTTTCTGGCTTTGACCTTGTCATTCAGACTACCCTTCTCCTCATCCAACTCTCCCATTATTTTCCCTTTTATCTCAATTTTCAACTTCTAATTTTGCCCATTTGCTGGCATAACCGCTGTCTTGTCTGTACTCTGTTTTATCCCATGTTCCTTCAGTTTTGCATTCCATTCCCCTATCACTTGCTGAAGTTCGTGTTCAGAGCCTGCTTTTAATGCTACATTTTAAGCATACAAGCATTCACCTTTGTTGATTTTGTCTCTACAACAAGCACTCACCAGTATGAATAGCAGTGGGCTCAGATTAAACCCTAATGCCTACCCACTCCCACTGGGAACTCCTTTATGAGCCTGAGCACTTTGCATACTCAGATCATTGGATCCTTGTACATAGACTGCACAAATTCTAGCAGTGTTTTCTGGACTGTAGACAAGTCGTAGGACTGCCCAGATTAGCTTTCTTGGGACTTTGCAATATGCTTTTTCAAGACTAAGGATGCCCAGTTAGACTGTTAATCTCCAGCTGTTTCACTGCTATCTGTCTGACTGCAAATATTTGGGCAGTTGTGCTGCATCCTGCTGTCAGCCTGAATTGATCTTACTTTCTACTATGCTGCATGTTTATCAATCATCCTGTTGAGCACTTCCATGCAGTGTTAAAGGAGGTTGATGCTTCTGTACTGCTCACAGCTGTGAATGTCCCATTTGTTCTTTAACACTGGCAATCGCGTACTTTCTCTACAATCATTTGAGATGTACCTTTCTGTCCCGTAAAGCTAAGAATACCCTCAGGAGTCATTTCTCCCCTAACTCAACATCTTTATCATATTTGCTGTTACCTCATCTGAGCCTACTGCCTTCCCTGACTTCATTTTCTGTAATGCTGTTCTTACTACTAGTGTGGGTCATCTTTGTCTTTCTGTTTCATCATAAACTGTGTATGGAACAGTACAGTTTTTGAGGGGTTTTCTTCATTCAGAATTTGCCAAGTCTTCTTTGTTTGTCTCTGATGCCTTGTGGACTTGACCAGATTGTTGCTGACCCTCCATATGAATGGTGTCTGACTCTCTTCTTTAACTTTCTGTCTTTGTCTTGCAACCTGATAGTTTTGATGCCATCTATTGAGTCATTTTCCAGAAGATGGTAGTGCCTGTGATGTGTAGTTTGCTGACTTACCTATATGTATTTGTAACCCCTTAGTCTCTTACCACGTTTTACATGATGCAGATCTGGAATTAGTTGAATTCCTAGTTACGCTTAATATTAATTGTCAAATTATAGCCAATAAATAAATAATAAAAACAGATCTGATGTCCATTTTTGTCTGATTCAACTGTTGGGACTCTCTGACTCCTCACCTACCCATAATTCTCTTTTCTTCATCATTACCCCAGATCTCTGTTGCTGCCTGAACCTAATGGTCTCAAGTGCTCTGATCTTCATTGTAGGATGTTCAAGGAGACTTACCAAAGCTGATGACAGAATGATGTGGAGGTTCCTACGATCACAGGTACAGTTAGGGGTTGTCTTGATTCCATCCATGCATGTCGAGCCAAGAACAGTGCTAATGATCCCTCCACTGATGAGACTGTTGTAGGTCCGATCTTTGGAACCAAAGCCTTCGAATTCTAGCATTTCCAGAGTGCCTGTGTCAACACTGATGCCTTCCACTTCGGCACAGGCTATCCCGAGACTCTCATGACTCCGACATTGTCTGATCGGAATGAAAGTCAGAGCTGAAGCTTTGGGGCTGATTTGACTCTGAAATTTTTGGATCCATCCCTTCCTCTTGGTGTTGGTGACTGGGTGGGTCAGAGCTTCTGGACCTTTCTCTGTCCCCCCTACCCATTAGAGAGACCTCCTTGATTCCATTTTCTGTCTTGGCTTTTGAAGCTTTCCATCAGGTTCTGTCCATGCCAATAGATGAGGTGCCTCCATCTTTCTCAGATCCAGCCTGGCCTGCTATGTATACTACTTTGGAATTCTCTCCTTCACATCGACAGGGACAGTCAGTTGCCAAAAGCCTCTGAAAATTTCTATCACTGAGTTCCCAGTTTGATTTGGACCCATCACCAGAGGTTTCCCGATGGCAGGTCCATAGGAAACAGACTTAAAAACAGAAGCACTTAGATTCATCATCAGAATCTGTGATGGAAGACAAGAATTTTGATGAACAGACTGGTTCCCATAGATACCCCTTTGGAGAAGTCTCCTTTGGTGAAATTCTAGAATTGAAGCAGAAAAGGGGGATAGTCAACAATGTACCTTCCCTGAAGAATCCATGTTGCTGGAGGCTTCTGGAGCTGGCTGTTCTACTGCCTGGGTGGTCCTGCCATCTGACGGCCTCATTGCTTTAGTGGTTCAGAGGGCCCGGATAGAACTGGATACAACAAAGCCAATTCCCAAGAAGCCAGTCAAGATTTTGACAGCGCCTAAAGATAGAAGTCACTGGAGTAAAGACCCCCCCCACACACACACACACACACACACAGATGCTGTTGTCATAACTGCATCCATGAAGAAAAACCTCTACAAAGACAGGGATGTCTGTCCACCCCACCCCCCCATTTTGTCCCAATTTGGACAGATTTGGAAATTGGTCATAACACTTCAGTGACCTTTTCTGTGAGAGCTTTAAACTGTCTTCCCCATATTACACATTTCCAAAGAGAGTTGCCCATAGAAATTAGCAAATCTCCTCTTTCAGGTAATTTGTGACAGATATATAGAAGAATGTGTGATCCCAGCTATTTGCCTTAAATTCCCTCTATGATGTTTGCATGCATCTGCTTTCTAATGTAGCTGATGAAATGGCTAGAGCAGTGGGTACTGCCATAGCTATATGCTGCCATACTTGGATGTGGTTGTGTGATTTTTGCAGAAGGCTTTAAGACATCCTTTCTTTACTCCCCCTTTGATGGTTCTACTTTGGATCCAAGGTTAAGGGGACGTAGACCAGAAGTGAAAAGACATTTTTGGCTGTGGGAATCTGCTTCTGTATTCCTCAAAGAACCTTTGAAGAAGATGTGATTGAGAAAATCACAAGGTTTTAACCAAGATGCTTACTTGGACATTTTGTGTTGTAGATCACATCTACAGGGTTGTTAGGATGTCCATTCTGTCTTTCACCTCCAGTAGTAGTGGTTACCAGTGGGTGCTTTCCTTTTAGGGTGGGGAGGCATTACAAAGGGAAGACTGTTCAATGTATGTGGACACTATTAGACCAACCTTCACATCAGTATCCTGGAGATGAGAACAGTCCTATTTGCACTGTAGCCATTTCAAGACTCTCTGCCAGTGGGCACAATTTCATTTCAGACTGACATTTCTTTAGTCTTGTTTATCAACAAGCAAGGAGGAACCAGATCATACCCTTTGTTGAGAAGACACGAGAGCGTGGCAGTGGGCTAAGTCTTCCCATTGCTTTTTTTAGCCGCATATAGTCCAGGGACTAACATGTACTAGCGGAGAGGTTGAGCAGGTGCATTCTTCTGCCTCACAAGTGGTCTCAGACAGTGGTGAATGAAAACTTCCACCACTGGTGCCAAACCTTGCTGCGACCTGCTTGCGTCCTACCTAAACAAAAAGTGTAGCAGTTACCTTAGTCTTATCCCTCCTCTGGGTCAGTAACCAAAGGACAGTCTACTCCACAGTTGGACCCTAGGTCTCCTTTCCACGCCCCTTTCCACTGTTCATGAAATTCATTCAGAAAGCCGGGAGGTAAGGTACAAGGTGAAAGTAATCCTCATTGCTTTGTGTTGGCCTTTGCAAGTCCGGTTCCTGTGTCGTTGGTCTTACCTTCTACATCCTTCCTGGATGCTGGCTTGCAGGCCAGATCTCCTATCCCATTCACCTGAGCATCCTCTCTCAGACCAGAAACCTTGAAATTATTTGCTTGGCTCCTCTAGTTTTAGTGATAACCAGAGACTCCATGTTTTTGACAACATAGTACATTACCTTATAGCAACACAATAGTCTAACACCAAGAAGAAGGTATAACAAAGTAAATGAAAAAAGTTTTTTTTTTTTTTGGCTACAGGATAGGGTTTAGATACCTTTTCTGCACCCCCCTTCCTTCCATTTTAGAGTTTTTGTCAGAATTGTTCCAAAAAGGTTTTAACTTTTCCACAGTCAAAGTACAGATCACAGCCATTTCTAATTTTCACATAGGACACAGTGAGACTCCTATAGCCTCATTAAAGGTATCTTAGTTTTTTCTTAGAGGGACTTCCCTTCTTCGACCCCTTATATGGGACTTGGTTCTTCAATGAGATATGACAGTGATGCTTCAAGCCCTTACACAGCCTTTTTTTTGAACCAGCAGTGTCTATAGACTTGGAAGTTCTTAACATGGAAGACTATCTTTTTGGTGACAGTTCTGCAAAAAAGAATTTCAGAGTTGCAGGCCCTTTTCTTCAAACAGCTGTATCTGTTTTTTTTTCATAAAGACAGGGCTTTTCTAAAACCAAATCCTTCCTTTATTCTAAAATTAGCATTTGAATCCAACATAAACCAGTCCATCAGTTTTCTTTCTGAAGCTTTCAGATAAAGGGGGATACACATTACATTTGCTTGATCTTCACAGGCAACTTGGGTTCTATCTATATAGAACTAAAGATTTCAAGAAGTCAGACCAGTCATTTTTTTTGCATTATCCAAAGCTAAACTGGGATGTGGTGTTACCAAGATCACTCTCTCAAAATGGCTGTCATTGGGATTTAAAACATATCAGTAAAGCTCTCGAGCATATCATTAAGAAATATAAAGCCAACTAAGAACTTAGGGTTGCAACTAATTCAGACGTCAGCCGTATGGCCTCCTTCAGCCATATTAGGAAGCTTACCTATAACCAACAATACTGTTCTAAACTTCTCAAATTTTTTCTTCTCCTCTGTGGTCCCAGGCATGTTGCTAATGTTCTTGCAGACAAATTCTCTTCCAAATAAACTTCACCCACTCTCTCTTCACATACCCTGTTTTGTTACTTTGCAAAGCTAAAAATGCTTGTCCTGTGGGGTTCTTACAATATCTGTAAGAAGCATGGTCGGACACAGCAGCCTCCCCAACAACTCTTCATCCTGAGTTTCCCCACTAATTGTTCCTGAGGTGTCTAGAATGGCAGTTGTGGTACCTTTAGATAAAGGGTGGTCCCTCTACTGACCCCTGAAGTGTAGGCCTGTATCACAATCATTGTTACTGCTATTGAACATATCGTAGTCAAATTAATAAATTCTAAAACAAAATGTGTGTGAAGTATCCACACACCCATTACTTATCCATACCCTGTTAAACTTTCACATAACTTCATACCCACGCCAGCACCCAACTCACCTACATTAAACATATCCAGGTCCTAATACCTCCTGTCTTACTTTTGGTAGAAAACACAAGTTATACCCCAGATAGTGCACTTTTGAAAAACACTACTAAAATTCAGTCCCATTATCTTTGTACTTCTGTTAAGAGGCAACATTGAACACAAACCAGAACCACTTTAACAGTAATGCCTCAGCTCAAACTAATAAATAGTATCATATTACCAGCTGTCTCTTTAATCCCACAGCATCAGAGCTGAATCAGCCAAATCAATGCCTTTACCATACAGCATAATCTTGACATTATAACTATTTCAGACACATCTGAAATCATTCCAACAGTGCTTGACCAGGTGTACACCAAAAAAATCCAAAGAAAACCAAGTCAGTCCAAAAGGAAACCACAAAGCAGCGTTTTTAATAACTCCAAGTAAAACAAAGAATGGGTAAGCGCTTTAGTCTGTCAAATCAGACATCTTCAGAACCATCCATATTAAACTCAAAGTTCTACTTAAAAACATTCAAAGAAACACGCCCCTCAAAAACAACCAATGCATTTAAAGAAACATGCTCACAATAAGTACATGTGAAAGATTAAGATAATTTGAAAATAGTTAAAAATAGTTACATTTCCGAAGTCCTTCTCTTTAATTCACTAGAAATAGAAATATTGTAATTTAACCCTGGTGGATATGCAGCATCAAATTTAAGCTGCCATTTCATTTACTTCCTAAATAATTAATTTTCCCAGTCTCCACCAGTGTCGTGCAAAACCTGCTGTTCCAAAATTAAAAACACAAACTTATTAAAGTTTAAACAATATAATGAATGTCGAGCAAGTGCACTTTTATTGTCCCTTCTTCTAATACTATAAATATGTTGATAAATCCTTTGTTTAAGGGAATTATTGGTTTTACCAATATAAAATGCATTGCATGAGCAACAGGTAGCTAAATAAATAATTCTTTTTGTGTTGCAATTTACAAATGTACCCACATTCCATGTTTTTATCTTACTGAGCACCTCACCATCTTTGTTAATATATGTACAGTGTTCGCATTTTCTTGTAGTGGGGACCCCATATGTGCACCCAGTATGTTCCAATATCGCCTTAAAATTACTTCTATTTTTATAAGTAAAAGTCGGTCTGGAAATAAATAAGTGACAAATGTCACTACCAGCTTGTAATAAATTCCAGTTGTTAGAAATTATTTTTTCAAAACATCTAGCTTCTACCGTATAATGCATAACCATATTGTTGACTTTAAATGGTTCAATTTCCCTAGTAGCATCCAAACTTTGTACATTAACTTGATGGCCAAGCCCAAACTTGATAATGGGAGCATATTTGTTTTGTCTACCTATCCAGATTTCATTGCCTGTGGAGTCCAAGAGGTCAGGTGGATAACCCCCTCTCCTTAAACATGTCCTTTGCAAAATTAAATTCCCTCTGGCAATCCCCATTATCAGATGTCAGTTTAGAAACCCGGATCAATTGGCTTCTCACAATGACTTTTTTCCCGTGCATAGGATGGCAACTAGTAAAATATAAATAAGCATTACAAAATGTTGGCTTACTGTATATTGTAGTATTTAAAGTGCCATCACTTTGTTTAGAAAAAATGATGTCCAAATAGTTAATACTAGCTTTGTCTTGAATGGTTTAAGAATATTTTATTATCCCATAGTGGATTTAGTACAGCTGATCATGAAATGTTGGTTTCTTTTATGGATTTGGTGTTGAATAACAATTTTTTATACTTTGAAAGAGAATATTACAGACAATGCAAGGGGGTGGCCATGGGTGCATCTTGTGACCCCCCTCTTTGCCAACGCTGTTATGTTATGGTGGGAATTGCATTTATTGTTTAGTTCAGCATTTTTTTAAGTTTTGTTTGACATATTGTAGATACCTGGACAATGTTTTTTATCTGGATAGGGACACAAGATGATTTGGACAAATTTATTAGTTTATGCAGGAGAATACTGATTTTCTGAGATTTTCTCGTGTGACAGACAAAGCTAGTATCAACTATTTGGACATCAGTTTTTCTAAACAAAGTGATGGCACTTTAAAAACGAGAATATATAGGAAGCCAACATTTTGTAATGCTTATTTATATTTTACTAGTTGCCATCCTATACACAGGAAAAAAGGCATTGTGATCTGGGTTTCTCGATTGACATGTGATAATGGGGATTGCCAGAGAGAATTTAATTTTGTGAAGGACATGTTTAAGGAGAGGGGGTATCCACCTGACCTCTTGAACTCCATAGGCAATGAAATTTGGATGGGTAGACAAAACAAATATGCTCCCATTATCAAGTTTGGGTTTGGCCAACAAGTTAATTTACAAAGTTTGGATACTACTAGGGAAATCGAGCCATTTAAGGTCAACAATATGGTTATGCATTATACGGTAGAAGCTAGATGTTTTGAAAAAAAAAATATTTCTAACTGGAATTTATTACAAGCTGGTAGTGACATTTGTCACTTACTTATTTCCAGACCGACTTTTACTTATAAAAATAGAAGTCATTTTAAGGCAATATTAAAACATACTGGGTGCACATATGGGGTCCCCACTACAAGAAAATGCGAACATTGTACATATATTATTGTTAACAAAGATGGTGAGGTGCTCAGTAAGATCAAAACATGGAATGTGGGTACATTTGTAAATTGCAACACAAAAAGAATCATTTATTTAGCTACCTGTTGCTCATGCAATGCATTTTATATTGGTAAAACCATTAATTCCCTTAAGCAAAGGATTTATCAACATATTTATAGTATTAGAAGAAGGGACAATAAAAGTGCACTTGCTCGACATTCATTATATTGTTTAAACTTTAATAAGTTTGTGTTTTTCATTTTGGAACAGCAGGTTTTACACAACACTGGTGGAGATTGGGAAAATGAATTACTTAGGAAGAAAATGAAATGGAAGCTTAAATTTGACTCTGCATATCCACCACGGTTAAATGACAATATTTCTAGTGAATTAAAGATAAGGGCTTTGGAAATGTAATTGTTTTTAACTATTTTTACTATTTTTAACTATTTTCAAATTATCTTAATTCTTCACATGTATTTATTGTAAGCATGTTTCTTTAAACGCATTGGTTGTTTTTGAGGGGCGTGTTTCTTTTAATGTTTTTAAGTAGAACTTTGAGTCTAATATGGGTGATACTGAAAATGTCTGATTTGACAGACTAAAGCGCTTAACCATTCTCTGTTTTACTTGGATTTATTAAAATGTTGCTTTGTGGTTTCCTCTTGGACTGACTTGGTTTTATTTCAGAAACAGGTCTGAAACCCGGCATGCCTAGTTGTCACCACCTCATACCAAACTGTATTCATATTTTCAAGATTACAGACCAAGTAAAAAACCTGAGGAGGAGCATTAATTCTCTCCAAAGACTACCTTAACCCCAGCATCATTGCACAAGCAAACAATAATTCAGAATCGGATCCACTCTGGATCCTTTTAAAATTTCCAACAACCAACCAAAACCCCCTTGTTAGACAGTGCATGCCTGCCTCCTCCAGCCTCACTACAAGAATTCAATACTGCCATCCAGCAAATATATGCTAAAGCTCCCAAAAATTGTAACCTTATCAACTCTGAAGCGACTAGACCAAACCCTCAATCCAGTACGCATAACTTGCTAGATCTTGTAGTAACGAAAAATTCTGAAATATCTAAACTCACCATACATGCACCCTGCTTCAGGGATCACTGTCCCATAATTGTCTCTTCATATAATCTAATGTTAAAGTATAAATCTGTTGACATACCACAAGAATTTACAAATATAATAAAACTTTTATATGAGAGCACTTGTGCAATTTTACACATAAACAAGATAAATCCATGTCCAATAAAAATTTTAAATTGGACCAGATAAGGGTGTCCGTTGTCTTCCCTACCTTTTTATCTTCTATACAGAACCTCTATTTTTACTTATAACTCAGAAAATGTACTATCATATCCCAGAAATTAAGAACAAAATTGAACTAATAGCCTTTGCTGATGATTTAAGTCTATACTTCCCACTCCCTAACAGATTTAGGCAAAAATTTTGACTCAATTAATAGCTTCTCAAAAGTTTCAGAAACTACGAAATTTATCCTATGAAGGCCTTAATTTTCACTACCAATCCAGTATGCCCCCACTGACTCTTATTTCCAGATTCGGGAATAAAGTTAAATTCCCTGAAATATTTAGGTATCACCTTTGAACCTAGCCCAAAACTATTCATGCAGAATAACTTACTTAAGGTTTGGTCGGACATTGATTAGGCTATCCAGAAATGGGGAAAAATGAAAGTACCTTTCCTTTCAAAAGCAGCATTTATAAAAATGAATGTTCTTCCAAGGCTATTATTTTAGCTATAGTCAACAAACTTAATAGTCCAGAAAACCTTTTTTTAAGAAATTGAATGTAGCTTTAGCTAAATTTATCTGGTATCCTGTGTCGGTCAGAATTAGTTACCAGAAATTAATGCATCTGAAAGAGAGGGGGGTGGATTGGGATTACATGATTTCAATCTGTATTATGACACAGTATGTGCAAACAGGATTATGCAAATTGCTGATTATAATCCAAAGAATAAAGAATGGTATCCACTGTAGATCAAACTATGGTATAACTATATTAGTAACAGTAAAATTAATCCCAAAGCCCTTCCTTTCTTGAATCAGGAGGGCTTAAAGGATAGCAATTTTAATTTCTCCTTAAAACGTAGAATGATAAGGTTTCAGAAACTCTTGGGAAGTTTTAAATCTAAGAAGTACTTGTATTCTGTTACAACCATTACATCTGAACCCAAATCTTAGATTAATTAAAGAATTGTTAAATCTGAACACCTATTCACTCATTAAGGACATTAAAGTTTGGGATAGTTAATAGGAAAAAGTCTTCAGATGATATAAGGAATTGATGTCCTTCTGTTCCCATGTAGAAGTATTCATAACCTCTGGGTTATCCTCTACTTAGTTACCCGAATGTTTGGCCAGTATACAAAAGCTTTATTCACTGCAAGGTATGTGGGACGTCTGACGATGGCTGTAGTTTGCATGGGCCATAAAAGCGAGATCTGCACGCACCATTCCCCAGTTGAACGTCTGCTGTTCCTGACAACTCTGCCACCTTATCTTCGATTTTAAGATAAGTACCCTGTTGGGGCCATTTTCTTCTCTTTTTGGTCACTGCATGCTTGCTTAGGTTTATGTCATCCAGGAAAGGAAAGTGTAGGTGCGGATGTCAGATCTCCAATAAGGGTGCCCAGAACCTCTGCCTTTTCTGTCTAGGGCCCAACTATGACTATAAAACCTGCGTGATTTGTCAAGCCTTCGTTCCTAAGACTCTTCACAGCCGTCTGCATGCCGCAAACATCTACTTAGAAAACCAGTGTCTTAAACGTCTGGCTGTGGCAATGGAAGAGCTGTCTGGTCAGACCGTCGAGCCACCAAAAAAGAAGGCCAAAGTTTCCAGGCTTGAACCTATTGCTGCACCTTCTCCACCTGACATTCCCCCTGTGGCTAACATTCGCCTGGAGGAGTGTACGGAACCAGAAGTGTTGGGTATAGCGGGTACCATTTGGGGGGCCACAGAGCCTAGGGCTTGAAAGCACATCCATGGAGGTTTTGCAGATGTTGGGTGCTGACGACAAGGGGAAACCTTGACTCACAACAGACTTCCAGACTGGTCCTTCCACTGCTTTAAAACAGTCTGAACCTAGGCCCACCTTAGGCCCTATGCCCTCCAGGCCTACCTCTTCCTTAAAAAGAAAACAAAAAAAAACATGTCTCTCCTCCTTCAGAAAGATTGCCTGATTGGCAAGCTTTCTCTCAAAGTTTATTTAATGCCTTCATGGCCCTTAGGCCTTCTGTACCTGCTTCCCCTCTGGCTGGCTCTACAGTTATCAGTCCTGGGCCTCAGACTGAAGATCCTGTTCCTCTTGAAGCCGAGGACTCTTCAAATTCCTCTTCAGAGTACTCCCTTTCCTATACTTCTCCATTGCCTTCCCCTCCTGGGTATGCCTCCCTTGAGGAGGACTCTGCTGAGGCAGACTCCCCAGGAGAGGACCTCACCTTTGGTGAAACCATCTCTAAAATGAGAGGTTTTTTTTAAATGGTATTCCTTTGAAATGTCAGAGGCTCAAAAGGAGTATTACGAACTCTTCCAAATAGACAACCCTTCACCTTCTGCTATCCCTCCAGTCTTACCAGCCTTTTTATATGCCGTCAGTGCAGCCTGTACAAACCCTGATTCCCAACCACCAGTCCCTAGTAGGCCTGACCGGTTTTATAAAGTCCCAAAAGGGGACAAAGTTTTGATTAAATGCCCTGTTGCAGACCCTGGCACTGCTTCAATCTCTGCAGACAAATCCTCCAGATTACTTCCCTCCACCTCTATCCTTCCCACTGATGAGGACAGTAAGACCGTGGAACACATTGGCAAAAAAGTCTACACCTCTGCCACTTTGGCTTTTAGGACTGTTGACTACCAGGCACACATGTCTAAGTATGCCCTGGCACTTTTGTCTCCGGTTTCTAAACTTTTGGCTGATCTCCCAGACTCTCCTTCTAAGGCTGTAATATCTAACCTCATCTTCTTGCCTTCTCAAGTAACAAGACACTCTATTAGATGCAGCTTTTATGCTGTAGAGGCCTCTGACAGATCTGCAGCTTCTGCCTCAGTGCTTATAAGGTATTCCTGGCTAAGACTCCAACCCCTACCCGATGATATCTGGGCTAAACTTCTGGATGCACCCCTGGACAATTCTGCCCTTTTTGGGGCTGAAGTGGCAGAGCTTTTCAAAACTCTTGAGAAAAAGAGGAAGGAATTACTAATCTTAAAACATTTGATGTCATGTAGTCCTATCTCACCTACATTCTTACCCGTGGGTTCGGCTCCGACTCGGCCGATTTTACTAGCTCAAATTCTCTCATTGGCTGGGCTAAGAGGGTATCCCATGGTGCACCGCTCCATATTCCCAGATCTCGTTTGCCGCTTGTGTAGCTCGGACGTGGTCTCGCTTGGCTGTGGCTAAGTACCTTCTTTTTGCTATTTCTCTTAGAGAAATTTGATAGTTTATACCCAAAAGCTATTTTAATAGCTATTTCTTGTTGCTGTCGCTATTTCTGAGTGTGATAGTTGTGTTTTTGGTATTCCAAACTGTTCCAGCCGGCTAGGCCTGTTTTAGTTAGAGGACCTAGTCCTCCCCTCTGTTATTTAAACTTTGTGGTGTTATTGTGTTTTCTGTGTGTCCCTGAAGAACAGTTTCAGTTAGAGGTTCTTAGAGTGCGTCTAGTACCGTTTTTTCTGGTGTTTCTAAATTGTGTGTTTTCCCTCCCTTTTTGTGGGTTGTGTTTAGGTGATTTCGCTAGCGTTAGTTATATAATGTCTAAGGATCAGAAGGGAGCATAAGCTCTCCGGCTTTAAAAAGTGTTCCAAATGTGGATATAAGATGTCCATCACGGATGGGGACACTGTGTGTGTTTACTACCTTGGAGCCATCCATTTACAGGAGTCGTGTAGCTTTTGGCGTTCAGTCCTAGGGTGCTCCAGGAGAGGAAAAATAAATTGATAATAAAGGGACTTCTAAAACCATAATTTGAGGAAGCTATAGACTCTGCTTCTAGTCCTCAGTCAAAATCTAAAGCCTCCAAGGCTAAGAAAAGGTCTCTGGCTCCATTTGCCTCTTCGGAGCCTCCGGAGAAGATTACGGTTTTGAACTCTACCGCCTCGGCTCCACTGTCCTCGGGGCCGCAGGAGGTATCGGTGTTAACTGAATCGGCGTCGGCTCCTATTATTCTTGAGCCCATTCGGAGCCGGTCGCGCAGTGTGAGGCATGGTTCACCTGACAAGAGATCCCAATCTCCATCGCTCTCCTCCAAATCCTCCAGGCTTTCTGATTTGGATGTTGATAGGGTGGTGCAGAGGCTCCTGCAGTCGCCGGTGTTGGCCAAATTGTTCTCTGCTCCCACCACTCGGCTCCAGAGCCAGTTCCTATGACTGTTTCGATGATTCCTCCTCCGAGCACATCCTTGTCGTCGGAGCCGGTATGCTCCGCTCCGAGTGATGTTACTGCGCCGGCTCCGATACCCCCTCTGGGTCTATCAGTGCCGACCTCTGCTCCGACCATATCAGTTCTGTCCACAGTGTTCGAGACTCTGGTCTCTTCGGTCGGGCTTGAGGGAGATACTTAGGGACATCTGTTGGTTCCGAGTCTCCAACTCGGTGCATCGGTTCGTGGGACCCCAGTCCCAGTCATGGCCTCGGAGGCCAGTCGGTCCGCGGACTTGGGGGGACCTGCCTTCGAGGCCATGCGGAGTGCGCTGGCCAGATAGTCAGCTACATCACCCGGGTTGGTCATTCTGTCCCCCACCACCCCGGCGAGAGCTTCTGACACTCACCTATCCATGGACAGTAGAGCGCCAGGCCCTAAGGGTACCCCCATGAGCGGTTCCCAACTTTCTGAGGTTCTCCCAGAGTCCGTGCCTGAGGAGCCCCTTAGAAAGAAATTGTGCAAGAGGAAGCACATGGACTCCCAGGATGAGTCTCTCACCTCCGATACTGACCTCGAGGAATCGGACGGGTCCCCCAAGTCTTCCTCTGATGATGATTCCTTCTCGATATCCTGGAGATAATGACACAGAGGAGACTGGCCTTCCAAAACTCCTTCCGAGGAGGAGTCAGTATTGCTTAAGGCTTTTGGTGCTCAACCCTCCGCCTCCTGGGTGTCTCCACCCTTCGACGAAGTTCTTGACCTCATTTGTCGAAGAGTGTGGGAAAACCTTGATTCTGTAGAGCCCCTGCCCAGGCGTCCCAACAAATTCCTGTCCGTACCCCAGGGCAAAGTGTTTCTGTCAAAAGGAGTCCCTGTAGATGCCATGGTGGTGGCGGCAGCCACCCAGAAGGAAGTTGCAGAGTCTTCTTCATCGGCCCATCCTCCTAACAAGGAGTCTAGGACCGTGGACTGGTACGGGAAGTGTACCCTATCTTCAGCAACCTTCACTTTACGGTCGCTGAATTATTTGTCTCACTTCACTTGGCTTCAGAGAGATCTCCTCAAAGAGTTGGGAGATACTCTTGCGGGTAACGTACCTGAGGCGGTGGCCCAGACAAGTCAACACAGTTTTCTACCCTCGACTCCATCGCTAACTCGTCCATGCGGCTCATTTCATATGCAGCCGAGGGAGCGAGTAGGGCAGCAAGCTCAGGGGTCGCCCTTAGAGGGCAAGCCTGGCTGTGCCTGTGTCACTTTGCGGAGGCTTTCAAGTCTTCCTTCACTGATGCCTCATTTGACGGTTCCTCCTTGTTTGGGACCAAAGTGAAAGACACCCTCACCAGGTGCAAGCAAGAGGGAAAGACCCTGTCTGCCATAGGAGTCCGTTTTTCCCTTCTTTCTAGGCCTTATCCCAAGGCCCACCGGGGGGGGGGTGAGATGTGGTTCAAAAAATCACAGAGGCTTTTTCCTGCCGCACAAGGTGAACCCCCTCCAGAGACAGGGGAGGGGGGTTACTCAGGGAGACGTTGCCTCAGAGGCAGAGGGGGCCCCCGCAATTCCGGAGACAGCGAATCATTCCGTGGCTCTCCATACTCTCATTCCTGAGGGTGTGCCCGACTGCGCTTATCCGGAGCCAGTGGGGGGTCGAATCTCCTTGTATCCGGAAGCCTGGGAGAGCATTACCCAGGACCGATGGTTATTAAGGATAATTTCCGGAGGTTACCTCATTCCATTCTCTTCAGTACCCCCGCCAATCAGAAAAATCCCAGACGTTCCACCCAGTCAAAGGGATCAAGCAGCCTCAGAGGTCTCTCAGCTGCTATAAAAAGGAGCCATCCAATGAGTCCCCTCAGACCAAATTGGATTAGGGACTTGCTCAAGATTCTTTTTGGTGCTGAAAAGAAAAGGGGACCTGAGACCCATACTAGATCTCAGTCAACTCAACTATTACGTACACAAGTCCAAGTTCAATATGGTCACACTACAATCGATTCTCCCATTGTTGGGAGAGGAGGTATGGATGTGCTCCATCGATCTCAAGGATGCTTACTACCATGTCAAAATGGACAGAGCATCCAGGAGTCACCTACGCTTCAGGCTGGTAGCCAGTCACTTCCAGTTTCGAGCCCTGCCCTTTGGTCTCACCACAGCCCCCAGGGTGTTCACCAAATGTATTGCAGTGGTGACAGCTCACTTGAGAGACATCAGGGATTCCAGGTGTTTCCATACCTAGACGACTGGCTCCTTACTGCCCCCACCAGGCATCAACTAGTTCAGACCAGGGATGCTACCATTGGTCTATGTCACCAATTGGGCATAATAAACTGGGAAAAATCTGCCTTATTGCCCTCACAGCGTGTCACTTTTATAGGAGCAGAGTTGGACACCATTCGAATGCGAGCATTCTTACCACAAGAAAGGATCACAGTATTGCAACAACAAATACACATGCTGAAGCCGCTGAGACAAGCGAAGGCAAGACTGGTTCTACAACTCCTAGAGACCATGGCGGCAACTATCATGTTGATCCGTCTAGCGAGATTACACATGAGACTTCTTCAATGGCTCCTCTTTGTCCAATGGTCTCTCCAAAGACTCCCACTATCTCATCCCATCCCATCTTACTCACAGACAGGTGCAAGCAGGACCTCCGTTGGTGGCTGTGCACCAACAGTTTGAAAGGGGGAAAACCCTTCGTTCCTCCCGTCCCTGTTGCCACGATGACCATGGATGCCTCCCAGATGGGGTGGGGGGGGCATTATCTCGGCAGGACAGTCCAAGGCACATGGCAGGAACACGAGATACATTTGCATATAAACATCCTGGAGATGAGAGCAGTGCTTCTTGCGTTGCAGGCACTTCAAGAAGTTGTTCCTCTAGGGACTATTGCGATACACTCAGACAACATGTCAGTAGTGTGGTATCTCAACAAGCAAAGGGGAACACGTTCTTATCCTCTATGCAGAGAGGCTATGCGAGTGTGGCATTGGGCAATAGCTTCCCAACGGTTTCTGGTGGCAACGCGCATTCTGGGGAAGTCCAACGTAATAGCGGACAGGCTAAGCAGAGCGATACTTATGCCTTACGAGTGGTCCCTGAATCGCCTGGTTGCAGAGCGAATCTTCAGCAGATGGGGTCAGCCTTGCTGCGACCTTTTTGCCAGCCCTCTCAATGCGAAATGCAGCAACAACTTCACGCTGATCCCCCCACAGAGGGAATCACCCAGGGATGCTCTGGTTTACGATTGGCCCTCCGGTCTGCTTTATGCTTTCTCTCCTTTTCCCCTCCTCTCAAGGGTGATTCAGAAAGCGCAATCCTTGGGAAGCAGAATGATTCTGATTGCCCCACACTGGCCTCGTCAAGTATGCTTCCCCTTTCTTCAACCATACATTGTGGACACTCCTTGGATTCTGGACCCTCTACCAGATTTACTGACACACATGTCGGGACAGTTCCACCGCTCTCTGAGGACACTCTGGTTGACAGCCTGGCTACTCCACTTCCATCGCTAGTCAGACGTCATAATTTTTCATCGGAAGTGGTCCATATATTATCGTCTTCTCATAAGCCATCCACTAGAAAGATTTACTCTAGCAGATGGAAAAGGTTCTCTATCTGGGCTCATACCAGAGGCATCGATCCTTACACAGCTCCAATAGATTCAGTCCTGGAGTTCTTGTCTATGCTGTTCTATCAGAGATCCGCTTCAGCCACCATCAGAGTTCAGCTGGCGTCGATACCTAATTTCCACGTAGCGAAT
Organism: Protopterus annectens; assembly: GCF_019279795.1. NCBI lineage: Eukaryota > Metazoa > Chordata > Ceratodontiformes > Protopteridae > Protopterus > Protopterus annectens. The sequence continues at coordinate 258,726,532 of NC_056743.1, forward strand.
GAACCTAGTCTCATGGCACACAGACTACGCAAAGCATTCCTTAAAGGTACTCTGTTGCTTCGTCCCCCAGTGTCCGAACTTGTCATGCCCTGGGATCTCAATTTTGTTCTTCAAGCCCTTACTCTACCACCATTTGAGCCTGCAGCTACTTGTGAATTAAAATTCTTGACATGGAAAACAGCATTCTTAACAGCAGTCACTTCAGCAAGGCGGGTTTCGGAAATTCAAGCCCTCTCCATCAAAACCCTATATTTAATCTTCCATAAAGATAGGGTCTGTCTTAGACCAAGCCCCTTGTTCCTTCCCAAAGTGGCTTCCGTGTCTAACATGAATCAGTCTATTGAGCTGCCTGTGTTCTTCCTCCACTTTTCTAACAAGGCAGAATTTAGATTTCACCAATTGGATGTACATAGACAGTTATGCTTCTATCTACACCAGACAAAAGATATCCGGAAATCTGAACAACTCTTTGTCTCCTTTTCGGAAAACCGATTGGGTTCTCCAAGGTCATGCTGTCTAAATGGATAGCCAGTTGCATCTCTTTCATCTTTCAGGCAGGAAGTAAAAATATGCCATTTTCTGATTCAAAGATGGCTGCCATTCTGTGAACACTGCTGAACTGCAGCTCTTCATATAACCTGAGAAAATCTAAACCCTGAAGTGATACCAAGAACTTTTTAACAACAAATCTTCGTAAAAATAATTATAACTTCACTCAACTATCCTGCAGGAAGAGAAAAAACTGAAAAATAAGACAATATTTAACAGAATTATAGATTAGCTGGCTCTGAAGAGAGAATCAAACAAAGAAACCATGTGCTCTTTACACTTTAAGTTTCTGTACTGAGATAAAATGTCGAAAGAGGAAAAAAATATGGACACAACTACTACTAAAACAAAACTTTCAGAACTACAGTCACCGGAGAAAGATGTAATTTCCAAAAGACAAAAAGTTATAAAGCAACAGGAACAACAAAAGCCAGGGACTAATACTAATGCTGATCAAGTGTTAAACATGGAAGACATCAAGACTGCTTTGTTACCCATTCAAGAAGCTCTGAAAGAACTTACTACCCAAATACAAACGTTTGGAATTTCCTGCACCCAAATTCTTGAAAGAATGGACAAGACTGGAGCGCAGATATCAGAAAATGAAGTTAAACTAACTTTACTTGCAAAACAATTAGATACACATGATCTGGACATTCTGGCTATTCAAACAAAGATTACTGATTTAGAAGCAAGATCCAGGAGAAACAATATAATTATTAGAGGAATTCCAGAATCCATACTGTATAATGAGTTAATCCCATCTATAACGCACATACTTGCAGTGCTTCTTAATGACTCTGACATGGTAAAATAAATAATCATAGAAAGGGCACATAGAGTGTTGAGAGAATCACAAGCGTCGAATAGTCCAAGACCTGTGTATGTTAAAATACTTAATTACCAAGATGTCAGCAAAATCCTTATAACAGCAAAAAAAAAGTGGTGGACATATGTGGAATAGAATTTCTCTGGCCCAGGATTTGCCCTTACAAGTCAGACAAGCTAGACAGTCTTTATCTCCATACTGTAAGTTTCTTATTGATAAACATATTAAATTTCAAATGAAATATCCTAATATGTTAATATTTACAATAGATGGGTCTAAATACTCTGTTTCAACGAAAAATGAGGCAAAGACTTTCAAAAAGACAATTTTTAAGTGTTTACCTGCTTCTGAGACTTGATCTGGCTTTCCGTTGAGACTAACATGCTGTCCGAGGTCGGATTCATCTGTTGCTGTGGCTCAAGGTCTTCGTAATCCTTTGTTTTAATTTTTAATGCTTTAGGCCTCTTTTGGAATAGATAAGGGCTTTGTTTTGTTGATCCTGATTATCTGCGTCTGTTTTCCGAAGTTTTATGACTTTCACGAAGTGTTTACATTAACGAGGAGACAGGAAATGCCTTGGATGCTGCTGAGGGGAAGGATTTTACTGTAGTGCTTCCGGAAGTCTGTCTGCATTAACTGTCCCCCATCGCGAGAGTTCTGTAAGGTTTCCAGGCTTGGAAATCCGAAGTGAACTGTTTTAAGCATTGAAAAGTATGATTAACATTAAAAGATGATGTTTTACAGCAATTTAAGCACATAGGAACATTTCATTATGCTTGCTTTTCATATAACAAAAAAAAGTCTTGTAGTATCTAATAGATAATTGGGGTACAGGGAATATTTGTTTTTTTTTTTTTTTAATAAATAGGTATTGGTTTACTATTTCAGAACTAATCTGAAAGGACATGTTGAGTTTTTTAATGTTAGTGAGGGATACATATATAGAAATTACAATTATCATTCTATATAAATATAACATATAATTAAACTCCTATATTATTAATTAGATGTGATATAGTTATATACTACACTAGTTAGACATCATTTTATAATATTAGGAGATGGAGCTGACCTGAAGTATATAAATAATGAAGGACCTAACATATTCATTAGGAAAGTTAATTAATTTTCTGTTTTTATGTTTGTACCTCTTTTTATATAGGCTTACAATACAGTATGAGTAAGATGTGTTTTTTTTTTCTCTCGCTTCATTTGATACATATATGATAGAGAACAATGTTGTCCCTATGTTGGACTCTTATTTTTCAGAATGACATTTGTCGATTATCTTATTTGATTTATGTTGTTTATGTACAGCTAGCTAATCAAAATGACTGAAAGTTTTTTTTTTTTTTCACGTTAATGTTATATCTTCAGTATGATTTACTTAAATAACAGTTAACAAAAGAGATGTAGATGCACAGTAGTGTTTGATAGGGAATGTTTAGATTAGACTTTGTAGAAGTAAAATTTAGTTTATATAGGTCCTATCTATGGGATGTTTTTGAGTTGTTGTAACCTGATGACATTACACATGTTTACTTTTTTGACTCTTTCGATTTTTTACATTGTACAAGACCTATATATGTCCTGGTCCGGGGATAGAGTGGGTAGGCACTGGGATAGGACAGGATGTCAAGAATACTTCCAAATGACATATGTCTTTAAACTCACTTTGACTTTATATTATGTTTTTCCCTTTAAACCTCTATTATACAAAATAAATCATTAAATGTGGGAAATAGACTCATGGAGCATAAAAGGGCTCCAGAACTTAAAGAAGAGAAAGTTATTTCTACGTTTATTATTGCAGGCTAGGGCGTCGTTTATACTTCTTCAAGAAACGCATTTAACTAATGATCAATGGGCTGACGTTAAAAAAAGGAAATGGATTAGAGAAATTGTAGCCTCAGAAGGTAAAACTAATAGTGCTGGGGTAGCTATACTTATTAAAAATCAATATCACGAGAAGATTTTAGACTGTAAAACAGATAAAAAGGAAGATGGTGTTATGTTATTCTTTCTTCTACTCTATTTGATGAACCTATTTTACTTTTAAACATTTATGCTCCTTGCAATAATCAACAACTTTTCATAGCATCACTTTATTCGATTTTGACACAATATGATAAATATTATATAATTATTGGAGGGGACTGGAACTCTTATCAAAATCCGAAGTTAGATAGATCTTGTCCACAAAGAGCATTTAATAAACAAGCAGTAATAGCAATAAGTAATATAAAGGAAGATTTCCAACTATATGACCCCTTTAAGTATTTAAATAACCCTGGTAATACAAATAATTATACTTTTTATTCAACATGTCATAAAATGTGGTCCAGATTGGATTTTTTTTTTTTTTGATTTCAGCAACGATGATTAATTTTGAACCCTTAGTCTCTATACATGCACGTTATTTATCAGACCACTCAAAAATCTCATTAAGTTATGCTAAAGAACCTAGAGATACAATGCGGCAAAGAGGTTATAATTGGTCTCTTAACCCAAATCTGTTAAAGAGGAAATAATACATGAAATTACAGATTACCTCAAAGACCTATTGGCTAGATTAGAGAAACAACAACATACACCTGATATTGAATGGGTGACAGTTAAAGCACAAGTAAGAGGGATCTTTTTGCAAAAAGCTTCATATTATAAAAAAGTACAAATTAGGGATATTCAGGAATTGGAAGCTAAAATTAAGACACGAGACCAAGAATTGATTCAGAATTATAATACTCAAACAGAAATGGAATTACTTAAATGCCAAAAAGACCTCTTCTTAATTCAAAATAGTAGATTGACATTTCAGGAACATAAAATGTTAGCGAGGTATGCCAACCATGTTCATACACCATCAAGGGCATTAGCTAGAATCATTAATTAATTGAGAACAGCAGTACAAATTTCGGAAATACAGTTTAAGAATACAACTTACTCTAAAACGGAAGATGATATTAATATTTTCAAACAGATATATACGAATATATATGGTGACCAAAAAGATCTACCCTCACATAGGACCAATAAAGATTTCTTGCAAACAATTTTCCGAAAATAGATAATATTCAAAAGGATTTGGTTATACCGATATCTGATAAAGAAGTAATATATATATAATTAAACATATGAAATCTCATAAACACCGGGTCCTGATGGTTTGATGGTGGAATTTTATAAAGTTTTTGATGATATTTTTGGTAACATACTCTCGCGTGTATTTAACTATATAATTAAGAATAAAATCAATGATCCTCATTTTAATGCCTCAAAAACTATTCTTATACCTAAAGTTAATTCTGAACCCCAAAGCCCTGACAATTCTAGACCAATATCATTAATAAATGTAGATATGAAAATTTTGACCTCTATTCTAGCCAGTAGATTAAAAAAAATAATGAATCAAATAATATCTAAGGAACAAGCCGGTTTTATGGCAACTAGACAAACTAGTGACAATACACTTACACTTCATACACTGATAGCTTATGCTAAACAGAAAAATCTTAGTATTTATGCGCTTATTATTGATGTTCAGAAGGCTTTTGACAGGGTTGACTTACGTTTTTTTGTTTGATACTCTACCATACTTTAATATATCCCAAGAATTTGTTCGAGTGTTAAAAATCTTATATAGCAATCCTTCTACAACTTTATACATTAATAAAATGTTTTCTAAAAGAATACAGATTAAAAATGGAACACGTCAGGGTTGTCCGTTGCCCCCTTTATTATTTAATATATATCTGGAACCCTTATTCTTATATATTAAACAAAAGGTATACCATAATGCCCAAATAATTTATGGAACAAAAATATCAATGGCGGCGTTTGCGGATGTTCTCAATATATATTGTACAACTCCAATTTCAGACACTAAAAAATTATTAAAAGCAGTGGATGACTTTGCAGAAATATCTAATTATAAAATTAATCTTAAAAAAAACAAATATTTTCCCCTTAAGAACTCCCAAACCTTTCTCTCTTTTGCCACTGGTGGGACAGGTAATGTTCAAAGATAACATTAAATACTTTGGTATTGTTTTCTCTACAGATGATAAAGATTTTTATACTATTAACATTAAAACAGTTTGGGATCAAATAATATCTGATTTTGGGAGAAGGAATAATTTAAGATTACCAGTATTGGCGAAGGTCTCCGTTATTAAAATGAATATATTACCAAGATTATTATATATTTTTAGATCTGCTCAAGTAGCAATTTCGAAGAAATTTTTTAAACAAATTCATAAAGAATTGGCTAAATTTATTTGGGAGCCAAGGAAAACAAGGATATCGTATGATAAATTAATGACACCAAAAAATAGAGGGGGATTGGATTTACTAAATTTTGAAATTTACTATTTAATAATAAACTCTAATAGACTCCTAAGAATTGCTAATTATGATGTATGTAGCACTAAGTGGGCACCAACATGTGTAATCTTGAATTATAAACATATATTAAATTTGAGTATTAATCCTAAAGCATTATCCTTTCTAGGAAAAGATAAGCTGAAATTATATGGGATAATGGACCACATTAAAGTATATATAACATCTATACAAAATTTATTTCAATCATTAGATCTTGCTCAGCATATGGTGGTCTTTCAACCCTTTCATAGGAACCCTAACTTGAGATTAAATAATCAATTAATAGATCTTAAAAATTTCCCATTAATAGTTAATTTAACTTTAATTGACATTTACATATATTTCAAAATTTCAGCTAATCAAATAAGACAAGAATTAAACTTACCTAAAAATTATCTAGTCATATTAAGACAAATTAGGGAACTCTCTATAAGCTACTTTAAGAATTTTAAACCCAGAGATGAGGATTTAACCAAATGCTCAAATTTGTGGCAAGCTCTTCAACAAGATGTTAAATTTATAACCGTATCAAATAAATTAATAAAAGAGTTTAAATTCCAGGATAAGGTTCTTTTATTGAAATATTGGAAAGAGAAAATCCCATTGATAGAAGAAAGTCAAATAATAAAAGCAGTAGACTTGACAACAAAATCTATCTCTCTTCAAAAGTTGATGTATACTCAGCTTATGATATGGAATAATGCGCATTATACACGCCTTATCCTGCATAAATTCAATTCTAAAAACTCCCCAAATTGTCCATTCTGTAAAGACCAACCTACTGATCTTCTTCATATGTTCTGGAGCTGCAAATGCATTTATAAACTTTGGAACTCTTTAAAAATACAACTTCAAAAGATGGGTTATCAAAGTACAACACTTTCATGGAAATTTATGATTTTGCATATCCTTCCAACAGAACTTTCTAGATCACAAAGTATCATAATTATTAATATCTTCTTATTAATGAAACTATATATAGCTACTAATTGGTTAAACCCATCCCAAACTTCATGGAGTAACTTTAAATATTCTAGCTATGAGACATATATTAGCCCACAAATTACTTCTACATCAACACAATAAAAATATCAATAACCCGAAAATATGGGAACAAGTGTTTAATATCATATTAGCGTAATATTTTAAATCTAAATCTGTTATGAGTTATTTATACACTGTAAGAGAGCTTTGTAACAACAAATTGTGTAATACTTGAACTAATCTCAATTATTTTTATATCTGTTTGTATAAACTTGTGTTGTAGGTGGAAGCATTCATGTAGATATTGTATATATGTTATGGTGTTATTGTTAGATACATTAGTTGTTTTTTATTTTTAATCTTGTATTTGTTTGAAATTTGTCAGTGGATGATATTTGTGCTGCAGCTACTTGGGCTTCTCCTCACACCTTTGTTTCTCCATAAAAATTGGACGTGGTCTCCAGGGGCAGATCTTCCTTTGGCTCCACAGTTCTCAGGAGTATTTTCCTATGAGCCACCCAGGATGTAGGTGCTAGGGATGCTGTCCCACGGGTAAGAATGTAGGTGAGATAGGACTACATAACATCAAGAAGTTATGTACTCACCGTAACGTTCGATGTATGTAGTCCATCTCGCCTCACATTCTTTCTTACCCTTCCACCTTCCCCCTGCCTGGAGAATTTGGAGGTTAGGTTGTCACCTGCAGAGTCCCTTTGTTTAGTTATTGTTTATATGAATGTGAGGTGTGTATGGAGTACATATGTTTTTTCACAGCAAACTAGATCTGGGGATATGGAGCAGTGCACCATGGGATACCTTCTTAGCCCAGCCAATGAGAGACTTTGAGATAGTAAAATCGGCCGAGTTGGAGCCGATATTCGGCTCTGAACCCACGGGTAAGAATGTGAGGCGAGATGGACTACATACATCGAACGTTATGGTGAGTACATAACTTCTTGTTTCTCTCTCCAATCTCTAAATTCCATAGTAATTATCCCTCCACAACACAGTTCATCAGGAAACATTCTGCTCCTACCCCTAATTCTACGAGCAAAAAGAGCTCCAGAAAGCAGCAGCCTCCTTCCAGGCCTGCTCAGAAACCTCAGTTTTAGGACTGGCAGGTAGTCTGTGACTACTTGTTTTTTCCTTCACCTCTTCTGGACTTCATTCCCCTGTCCCAAAGACTCTCTCTTTGCCTTCCCATCTGGCAAAGCATTATCTCAGACAAGTGAGTCTTGTCTGGTATAGAAAAGGGTTACTTCATGACTTGGGTCACTCTTGTCTCCTTCAGAGGCATCCCACAACTGTCGAAGGACCAGCTCCCCCTTTCCAGACAGTTTTAGCCAGCCTCCTCTCTCAAGGGACTATCCAACCTGTTCGTCTGTCTGAAAGGGGTAAGGGCTTTTACTCCAGCCTTTTCCTAGTCTGAAGGAAAGATGGCCCATGGAGACCCGTCCTGGATCTCCCCCACCTCAACCTTTTTCTACAAGTACCCACTTTTTGCGTATTTACACTCCAGCCTCTTTTTTTTTTTTTTTTTTTTTTTTTTTTTTTTTTTTTTTTTTTTTACCCCTGATAATGCCTTAGGAATTTCTGGCCACTTTGGATGACAAAGATGCCAATCTACATATCCCCGTAAGTCCCAAATACAGGAAGAATTTATGATTTTCTATGGGTTCCTCACATTTTCAGTTTTTTGCCTTTCCCTTTGGACTATCTACTGCTCCAAGGGTATTCACTAAGTGTCTGGCTCCCGTGGTAGCCTATAGCAGGGTCCAAGGAATTCATATTTTTCCATACCTGGATGATCTGATCTAGGCAGGTTGCTCCACTTCCCTACACGTCCATCTTCAAAAAGTCATCTTTGTCCTGCAGTCGCTGGTGTTCAAAATCAATTTCTCCAAGTCCAAACTAAACCCCTCCCAAGACCAAGTTTTCTGGGGTGCAGAAAAAGGACAGATGTCATGAGGGCATTCCTTCCACCCCAAAAGGTTGAAATCCTGAGCCAATACTTGCCGTCTGTCCTCCACGCCTCTGCTATGACAATGAGACAATATTTGACTCCTAGGATATATGGCCTCCACTATACCCATATTGCTGCTGTCAAGACTCCACATGAGAAAATTGCAGTGGTACCCGAGGTCCACATGGACCCAACACTCCCACCCCTTGGACACAACATTTACTTCCTACCATGCCTAAGGAAGGAGATCCTTTGGTGGTTGGATCAAGTCTCTCTCAACCCAGGACTACCGTTACAGCCCCTTACCCCAGTCCAGGAGATGTACACAGATGCCTCAGACCTGAGATGGAGGGCTGTTATGGGCTGTTTGAATGTGCAAGGCATGTGGACAGGCCCCTTCAAGCAGGAGAACATCAACATCAGAGAAATGAGGGCCATCATCCTTGCTCTGAGGGCCTTTCAACATATTCCAAAGCAAGGCTCCCTGAAGTTGTTCATAGACAACACTTCAGTTCTTTGGTATGTGAACAAACCGGGGGGGAACAAAATCTTACTCGCTATGCAGGCTTGCACTCCAGGCCTGGGAATTGGTGGCCCAACATGGAGTCACCCTGCTGGCAGCCTATATTCCCTCAGCTCAGAACACACAGGCAGACACCTTGAGCAGGTCCCTGTCACAATCCCACAAATGAATGCTACACAGGGATATATTCCTGGACATAGTCCACAAGTGCGGTACACCACAGATAGATTTGTTTGCCTCTCCTTTTAACAGACAACTTTTACTCTTTTGTACCAGGGCACCCAGCTCCATAGTGAGGGCAGTGGACACCTTTTCTATCTCATTGAATGCAATGTTTCTGTATGCATCCCCTCCCTTCCCACTCCTACAAAAAGTCCTGTTGAAAATTCAGCAGGGCAAACTAGAAATCTTGTTGGTAACTCCCTTTTGGCCATGACAGCATTGGTTCCCCCTCCTTTGCATTTAGCCATGGGTAATCATCACGAGTTACCTCACAGAGTGGACCTTCTCACACAGGACAAAGGATCCCTAATCCATCCCCCCATGGAATCTCTGAACCTAACCCTGTGGGTGTTAGAGTTTTGATCCCTTTCAGACACCTTTACACTGAGGACATGCTTAATGTCCTGCAGAAGGCCAGGAAACCCAGTACTAGGAGATGTTATATGTCCAAATGGAAAAGATTTCTACATCTGGTGTCTTCAAAGACAGCTAGACCCATTTCAGGTGGAGGTACCTGTAGTGCTGTTCTACCTGTTTGAATTGTTGCAAGCAGGGCTGGCATATTCTAATGTTAAGGTCCACCTAGCTGCTATTTCGGCTCGTCTGCCTCTTGACCCTCCTGTTGCCTCACAACTTCCAGTGAAGTTATTCCTTAAGGGAGTACTGCACTTCAGGCCCCTAGGAGGCCAGTTCCACCCCCTTGGGACCTGAACTACATTTTAGAGAATCTCACTGTTCCTTTTGAACCAGCATCAAAAGCCTCTCTAAAATACTGCACTTGGAAGACTGTGCTGTTGGTAGTCCTGACATCAGCCAGAAGAGTGTCAGAACTCCAAGCCATCATGGCCATCCCACCTTTCCTAATTTTCCACAAGGATAGATTGATGCTAAGGACTAACTCGTCCTTCATGCTACGATGGTCAATGAGCTGTCCCTGAACCAATGTATTCACCTCCCCACCTTTTTTTCCACATCCCCAGAGTGACAGCAAGAGAGTCCTGCATTCCCTTGATGGTCACAGACAGCTAAGATTCTATCTTAACAAGACCAAGTCTCTTAGGAGATCAGAGCAATTGTTCATCTCCTTTCACCCCAGATCTCTGGGAAAAGTGGTGACAAAATGGGACTATTTCTGCCTGGATTTCTAGGGCCATCACCTTTTGTTACACCTACCATGGCAAACCTATAACCTCAAAAATTAAAGCCCACTCCACTAGAGCCATGGCCTCATCTGGAGCACTCTTCAAAGGGCTAGACAGTGCTTCCATTCTAGAGGCAGCTGCCTGGACTTCTGTCCATACCTTCACAAAACATTACAAACTGGACCATATTTCCAGGTGTAGAGCAGAGTTTGCTAGAGCAGTCCTCATGGGTTCTTGGAAAACAGTTCCATACCCACCCTACTCTTCTTTCCTTTGAGCTTCGGATCTTGCCCAAAGGTTATGAATACTGAACCATGGGAATAGGACAGAATAGCTGTGTAAAATCTTACCATAACCATAGATGTCCTTCTCTTCCATGTCATAGTTTTCTATTCCCTCCCCCCTGTATGTGTGTGTGTGTGTGTGTGTGTGTGTATGCATATATATATATATATATATATATATATATATATATATATAATTTGTGTGTGTGTATATGTATATATATATATATATATATATATATATATGTGTGTGTGTGTGTGGTTGTATATATATATATATGTGTATATATATATATATATATATATATATATCAAGCAACAAGAAGTGTCCTTTACCTCCCAAAGACTCCGCAAAAACAATAGAAAACAGCTTAGTATGAATAGAATGTTGAGTCTTCCACGAACACACAGAGTCTTAGGTTAAATTCCACACGTTTTATTCAAGAAGGAAAAAGGAGATGAGCGCTTTCGCGTGCTACCTGCACGCTTCATCAGATCTAACACAATAAATCTTTCAGATCCTTATATACATAAATATAGGATTCAATTTAGCAAAATTAATCAATTAACCACTTAACATTCAGTGAGCATTAAATTTAAAGTGGCAATTGCAAAGTCGCTCAACCTACTTACTATAAAACAAGTGAAAATACATTTAAAAGGCTTTAGAAAAATATTTGATACAAATATATATATATTTAAGCTTAAAAACCATATAACATCTTCTTAGTTAAGCATATAACATATTTTATACTACAACTTAAGAAAAAGTTGAATACATTTCTAGAAATGCTACCTTCATGAATACATATATAATATGTGTTTACTATAAAATGATATGTACTGCTAAAATGCATAAATATAAAATGATATATTGTCAATGACACTCGTGGACACTGGTTACTCTGTATCATGACTATATAAAATTAATACATGACATAAAGACATTAATTATATGACCTTACAATCATGAATGAATAAATATGAGTAAACATAAATGTATTCCATAAACATAATGGTAAACAACTCATATAGAACGCCAAATGAATCATGATTGTATATCCATCAGGAATAAAAAGAAGAAACCTAAATGCATTAATAATCAAATGAATGAATATATATGTTATAGAATGCCATAAAAACTGCAGAACACACTTGAGGACTATGCTTTAGATATGTGCTAAATAGTTTAAACCATGTATGATGTATTTATGTGGCCTTAATGACTTGTTCAAATTCACTTAGCTGGCCTCTAAAATAGGTTTCAAAGAAATATGTTGATTGAGTCCTGGTGGCATATGTGCACTAGTCTTAAAGATCCATTGTAGTTCTAATCTCGCTAAATAATTCATATTGTCACCTTGTCGTATACTGGGTGTGACAGTCTGTTGCACTCTAAAATTAAAAGAATGTTCTGGATGATTATTAATATGTCTGGCTAACGCAATTTGGTCATTCTTTTTCCGAATGTCATATATATGGTTATATATTCTTTCTTTAAATTTTCTTTTCGTTAAACCTATATAGAATGCGTCACATAATCCACATGTAGCCAGATATATCAAGTTCATGGTATTGCAGTCAGCATATATCTTCGGTTCTTATCTATAGAAACCTGAAGGAAACTGATATGTTTGTATATCAGTAATATATTTGCACATACTGCATTTACCACAGGAAAAGGTTCCTTTCTTGTCTAAACTCATTTGCACAGCCTGTCCGCTGTTATTATCATTAAAATTAAAAAAAAAAAAAAATATATATATATATATATATATATATATATATATATATATATATATATATACACACACACACACACACACACACACACCTATATATATAGGCAAAAAAGCCTTGATGGATAACATAGGACTTGTGCAGCTGTTCTGGGACTGGGGTCCGACTGAGATGTTCAGGTCTGAGGAAAGCTAAGCACAGACATAACTTTTATGGCCCACGCTTCCTATGGCCAATGTCTGGCATCCCACATAACCTTGCAGTGACTAAACTTTTTGTATACTGGCTGGATGTTCTGGTAGCTAAGCAGAGGATAACCCAAAGGTTATAAATACTGCAACATGGAAGAGAAGTACACTTATGGTTATAGTAAGATTTTATCCATCTATTCTTTCTCAACCTACCAAAAGGATGCATCATAATGCTAAGGCAAATCAGATAACTATGTACTTAAATCTTGTGTGACTTTGAAGCAAATGGTAAAGACTCAAATACATGTATTACATTTTGGAACTCCCTAACCCTAAAGAAAAAGATGCTATCTAACACTTAAGAAGTTAATATTCTCTCAAATACCAATCATCATTATTGTATTAAAACTACTGGTTTGATAAGATCAAGGAATGCCCTGAAAAACAAAAATCTAAATCTATTGAAGCTATGCTAAAGTTAATCCTTTTCAAAAAACTCATACATACTCAATTAATGATAACATACAATGCTTACTTGTCCCCAGAAATACTTAACTTCAATACAGCGGTTTCTCCAAACTTCATCACATATAGCAGATTTACTCCATATCTGCTGGAGCTGCAAATGCACTTATAGATTATATTGATCGCTGAGAGTTTGACTAGAGAAGATGGGATATCAAAAATCCACATTTTCATCGAAATTTGTAATTTTGCACATTAGCCCCCAAAATTTACCCAGGATTACCAAACACATTCTAATTGCTGTCTTCTCTCTAATGAAATTGTATATTACTCATAAGTGGGTAGGTTGAACCAAACTATCATAGGTAGGTACTAGGCTATCTGCCAAAGGCATTTATAAGCCTAGCCAGAATGTGTTGGCTTTCGCTGCCCCCTTAGATTAGTTCCCTGTGCCTCTGTCCAGCAGAGCCACTGAAGTGATCCCCGGGCTAAACTTTCTGTTTCCCATCCACTCGTCAAGGTTTCGCTTGAAGAGTGTTAGTGAGGAGCTCTGCCTAATATAGATTGGAGTCTTGTTCCAGAGCATGGGAATTCTCTGGGACAGGAATCTATCCCTCCAGCATGTCCTATTTATTGTTGTGGTGATGTTTAGATCCCTAGAGCATGTGGCTCAAGGGGATATGGTTTTCTTTAAGTGGAGCATGTCCATCAATTCTGGGTTGGACATGGCCTTGTATATCAGGCAGAGATCACTTCTGAGTAGGCGGTATGCAACAGAGTACAGCTGGAGTTTTTTCGGTCGAGTTGTATAGGGCATCTGTTTGAGGCCAATGATATTCTTGGTGAGGTACTTCTGTGGTCTTTCCAGCTGTTGCAGGTGTCTTGTAAGGTACATCCCAAATGGGGCATTGTACTCTATGATGGGTCTGATGAGTGATGCGTAGAGGAGCACAATGACCTCTTTTGATTTGGATGCGAATCCTTTTGTGATTAGGTGGGCCACATAGAAGGATTTTCTAACTACCTTGACAATGTGATTATCAAAAGAGAGATTACTATCTACTTGGGTTCCCAGATCCCTTATTACATCATCCGTATTTAGGGGTCTACCACCTATGTGTTAGTTTGTGGGTTTTTCCCAAAGGGGCTGACTATGCACTTTTTGGCATTTAGCTTGAGGCCATGGTTTTGACACCAGGCGTCTGTCTCAGTGAGACCCTTTTGGAGGATGTCTCTGTCAGCTGGAGAGTCAGTTATAACCCCTAGTTTGCAGTCGTCTGCGAACTTGGTCATTCATAGTCCTCCTGTGCTTGCCTGTACCTCTGAGAAGTAATTGCCAAACAGGAGGGGTCCTAGGACTGATCCCTGGGGAACACCACTTGTGACAGGTTTAGAGTCAGACCTAGACCCAATTCTTACCAATGTGGGTTCTGCCCGTGAGCCAGTTGGCACCCCATCTCATGATGTAAGGGTTTATGTTCAGGCTGGTGAGCTTGTCTATAATAGGGAATGGTGTTGAAGGCCTTTGCGAGGTCTAGGTAGGCTGTATGGACCACCTTTCCCTAGTCTATAGCCTTGGTAACTGTCTCAAAGAAGTCCACCAGCTTTAGGAGGCATGATCTGCCCTTAATAAAGCCAAACTGGGTAGAGTCCAGTGTTTGGAGGTTCCCAATATCTCTGTTAATGAGATCCATGATGATGCACTCCATAGCCTTGCAGACCAAGCTAGTCAGACTTATAGGCGATAGTTCCTGGGGTCTGTTGTGGCTCCACCTTTGTGGAGCGGAATAACCGTTGCTGTAGGCCACTCTATGGGTACGTAGCCTTTGGAGAGGCTGAATTTGAACAGTGTGTTTAGGTGAGGGTTTAGTTCATCTTAAAGCTCGTGTTGGGCGTAGCCTGGAACAACGTCCGGTCCCATTGATGCTGTGTTTTTGGCTTTGGAGAGGGATGTTTTAATCTGAGTGTCTGTGATTTCAGAGGCACTACATTCTTCTGTCATGGTTATGGGCCCTTTTGGGGGTGAGAGGGGGGTGAAGTTTGCACTGAACCTGTCTGCCAGGATGGTGGCGATATCGGTTGGTTCAATGTATTTTGTGTCGTTCTGCACTAACTCCGAGCAGATCTGAGAATTGCCACTTAGATTCTTGACATAGCTAAAGATTGCCTTGTGGTTATCTTTGGAGTCCTTGGCAATTTTTCTTTTGAAGCTAGCCTTGGATGATTTTATGAGGGATCGTAGTTTCTTGCTGATACTGATCAGGGATGTCTTCCATTCTTGGGATTTTGCTCTTTTCTGTACTAGTTTCCTCCTATTGTATAGCTTGTTTATGGCAGGGGTCCACCAGACTGGTTTTCTTTTCTTGGAGGAGTGGGTCTTGGTTTTGCTTGGGATAACACAATCCATGCATTCTTGTAGGTGCCCGTCGAGTGCATTAGTAAAGGATTTTGCAGCTTGGACAGCGTTATCCTTTAGCATGGGGGATTTGAAACTTTCCACCTCTGTCTAAAGTAACGTGAAGTTTGCTTTTGAAAAGTTTTTCATGGTGGTTTCTTTGACCGGGGGTTGGGGCGGAATGTGGATATCCAGAGTGATTAGTTTATGGTCAGATCTAACTAGCGAGGGGTTGACCTCCAGTGTGGAACACCTGTCGTCCATGTTGGTGATGACCAGGTCCAATATGTTGTCACCTCTGGCGGGGGTGTTGACCAGTTGATCCAGGTCGTTTGAGTTTATAAATTCTAGGAAATGTTGGGTAAGGGAGTTAGTACTTGAGTAGTTCTCCCGGTTAATGTTTGGGTAATTGAAATCACCCAATATCAGGGTGTTTGGTAGGACCTTCGTTTTCCAGTGTTTCCAGAAATGCGGAATGGGGGTCCTGGGACATGGTGGGTGATCTGTAGCAACCTACAGTTGAAATTCCATTTCTGCCCATTGTTAGTTGCACGTGGATGTTCTCTGAGGCATCGTGCTGTGCCACTAACGTGAGGGTATCCTTGATGAATATGGATATGACCCCGCCTTTTGTATTTTGGTCAGGGTTTTGTGGCTGAAATGTTTGGTATGAGTTGTAGCCTGGTAGTGCTGGGGTGCTCTCAGGAGCCTTAAACCAGGTTTCTGTTGCTGCACATATATCGATTTTCTCCATACTGAGGAGTGCCTCGAGTGCGTGCATTTTGAGGTTTAGACATCTGGCATTGAGTAGCATTATCCTCAGTTTTTGGTTACTTGTGCTGTTTATGGCGGTGGGTTTGTCTTTTGAGTCTTGCCTAAAAAAGGCACTATGGGGGTGGCAAGAGCCTTGGCCAGTATTCAAATGCCTAAGGGTGACAGATGCAAGCTGTCTCTAGTGGAGCAGCGTGACTTGTTGAGCATATCATCCCAGGCTGACAGACACTGGATTCCCTTTGAATGACACCAGAAGCTTAGCTAATTGTTTAAATTGATCATTTTTTTCTTTATACTGTGGGATCATTCTTGGTGAGGGCAGGATGCTACTCAGGGTCATACCAGCCTGGGCTTCGTGATCAGAGAGCTCTTCCATATCTTTTTTCATGTAGTCCAGGGAGGTACGGCTCAGGTTATTCACACCAAGATGGACAATGACAGAGTCGTATTTTTACTTGCTCTGGAGTGACCTGAGTGCTTGTGTTATGTGGCGGATCCTGCCACCCGACAGGCAGCTAACAGTAACCTTCTTGTTCAGCCTAGTGAGTGGGACATCCGTATGCTTGACTGTAGAGTCACCTGTTACTAGTGTGGTGGGTATGTTATTTTGATGTAAAGGCTGTGATTGCGTGGCACACTGGTTTTGTGAAGTATGTGCTTCATGGTTTGTGTTGGTGGGTGGAGGTTGCTTGGATGTCTGCTTTGGTGGTCTCTGTTGCTTTTGCAGATTTTTATTTAGAGCCTCCGAGTATGTTTTTGTGTATTTGTGTGTTTTTTGCCGGTGCTGGTTCAACATTGCCTCAAAATGCCCAGATTCACCAATTGGACCGGAGAGTACACCTGAAACTGCCCTTGGACATGACTGGATAGGTACAGTGAGCTGTTTTACTGATTGGCTGGTAAGGTTGAATAAGAGAGCCTTTTCCTTCTCTACAGTATAGGGGGGGCGGGGTTAGTGCTAAGGTTTTATTAGTACTTGCTATGAGTTTTGAGCAAGTGCTGGGCTGAGAAGTGAACGGTCTGAGAGCTTAAGTTGAAAGTTTGTCTAGTTCCAAGGGAAATATTGAAGAGTAGACTTTGTGGAGCTGGGAATAGTTATAACCTAGCTAACCCGGCGCTACCCGGTGTGCAAAACCGCAGTAATGCGGGTTTTATAGCAGGGAAATGAAAGAAAAATTAGCCCAGAATGGCCAATAAACTACTAATTTCTGGGCTGAAACCACTCCTCCATGGACAAATAGGCTACTCAAAGCTCCCCTCTTTCACAGCTGAACAGAGAAACTTCCTACTATCCAAGTAAGGTATGGGCAAACACAGAAACTTGTAACACAGCCCTGAATTCAGCACTAACCTGAAAACTGGACTATACTAGCTTAGGCGGGAAAACAAGTATATATATATATATATATATATATATATATATATATATATATATATATATTTTTTTTTTTTCCCAGAAAATAAAGCAGATACAATCAGAAAAACACTTTGAATGCAAATAAATGTCTATCACACTTGTGTGTGTAGCCTACAACAATTACAGGTAATTTAAACACAAAAACATCTTTGTTAAAGTGCAGACAGTAAAATAAGTACAATATGTAGCCGAAACAAGAGGGAGGGTTTGAGAAATATGGCAGTAAAGTATATAACGAATAACCGAAGTAAGCGTTCTTTTTTCTAAAATATTGGAGTCTTCTCCTGGATCATATTTTGAAAGATTAGCTGAATGTGGAATAACAAGATGTTATGTGATCCTATCTCGCCTACATTCTGTACTGATGGGCTCAGAGCCGATCCCTCGGCTCCGACTCGGCATGCTATGCTATAGAGCGAGGCCTCTTATTGGCTGAGCTATTTCTTATCCCAGTATGCACCACCACTAATCCCCCAGATCTCGTTTGCCGCTTACAAGCTTAGACGTGGTCTCAACTTGGCTGGGCTAAGTACTAATTTATTTAGGCTTTTCCTGTCAGAAATTTGCTTGCTTTGAACCCAAAAGCTGTTTTAACAGCTATTGTTGTGATTTGAGTGTGTACTGAATAGTTCTGTTGAGGAATTTGTGTTTTTCGTCAAGGGAAGGTTTCCCATTTTAGTTAGAGGGGCCTTCCCCTGTTGCTTTTTGCTATCTTAGCGTTTTATTTGTGGGTCAAGTACCCGTTTAAGTTAGAGGGTCTTGACTCTCTCTTTCTGTGTGGTATTTTTTCTTGTACAACTGTATTGTGGTTAAAAAAAAAAAAAAAAAAAAAAAACTTTATATTTTTTTGGGTTTTAAACCATTAAGTTTTGGTGTTTCTCGTTAGACAGGTGTGTTTTTTCTAAATCAGTCATGTCCAAAGAACATAGACCCTCCGGGTTTAAAAAGTGCACGAGGTGTGGTTATAAGATGTCCATAATGGACGACCACTCCTCGTGCGTCTACTGCTTAGGCGCCAAGCACCTACAAGAATCATGTAGCGTGTGTCACGCCTTCTCATCAAGGGTCCTCCAGGAGAGGAAAAACAAATTAATCCTTAAGGGGTTAATTAAGCCATCCTTCGAGGAGGCTTTATCTTCCTCTCCCTCTCCTTCAAAAAAGAAGAAAGCGTCGGCTCCGACCAGTCAGTCAGAACCGACTGCCAAAAAACCTAGGCAGACTTCTCCATCGGCTCCACGGACTTCGGAGCCGAGGGCGGAACGGTCTGCCTCGATGCCTCCAGTCTCGACCCCTCTGGTTTCGGAGCCGAGGACTGGGGCATCGAGAGGCGGGTCACCTTCATCGGCTCCACTGATATTGGAGCCGATGAGGGTTGCCGGCTCAGACTCTTCCCTTCGAGCCAAGTCCTCGTCGGCACAGAGGGAAATTACCTTGAGATCTCCCTCGGAGCCGATAATTATAGAATCCATTCGGAGCCGGTCCCCTAGTCCTTTGGAGCCGATGGAGAAATTGGTTCTGACCCGATCGGTATAGTCCAGATCATCCAAGATGTCTGATTCGGACATCGACAGGGTGCTCCTAAGACTCTTCCAGTCTCCGGTGTTCCAAAAGCTAGTTTCGGCTCCAGCCCATTCGGCTTTGGAGCCGATGGTCCACCTCCCTACTATGGTTCCTCCTCCAACAGCCTCGGCACCGTTGGAGCCGGTGCTGGCGGAACCGGTGGAGGTTTTCGGGTCGGGCCCGACCCTTACTCCAACTCTGGCTCTTGGGTCGGACTTCGGTACACGGACTTCTTCCGTTGGCCCCGGGGGGGATGCTTCGGGATTGATGTTTTCGGTCCCAAGTCTCCCTCTTGGTGCGTCGGCGGCGGGAGTGCCATCTACTGTCGTGGCCACGGAGGTGGGACCCTCCCAGGATTCTGGTGGTCCCGCCTTCAGGGCTATGAGGAGTGCGTTAGCCAAATCATCTTTGGCTACCTCCACAGTCTCCCCAGCTCCTTCCCTGCATACCGAGACTGGGTCTTTGGCAGTCCCCCTGTCCTTAGACAGCGGAGCCCCGGGGCCTGATGTTACCCCCACTGGGGTTTCCCCCCCTCCTGGAGGTCCTTCTGAAGCTTCTTCGGAAGAACCCCCCAGGAAAAGATCGTGCAAGAGGAAGCACGTTGACTCTCCTGATGAGTCTCTTACATCAGACACTGACCTCGATGATGCAGAGGGGTCCCCTAAGTCGTCCTCGGATGATGTCTCCTTTGCAGATGTCCTGGAAGCCCTTAAACAATGAGGCGGCTGACAGTCCAAACCCCCTTCTGCTGATGAGTCGGTGTTCCTTAAGGCCTTCGGGGCTCAGCCCTCCGCCTCCTGGGTGTCTCCGCCCTTCGAGCTCTTGGATTTGATCTGTCGAAGGGCGTGGGAACACCCAGACTCTGTGGAACCAGTGCCTGCTCGTCCGAATAAGTTCCTCTCGGCCCCCCCCTGAAAAAGAATTTCTAACCAAAGGTGTGGCTGTAGATGCTTTGGTGGTGGCATCTGCTACCCAGCAAGATGTAGCAGAGGCTTCGACGTCCGTCCATCCTCCTAATAAGGAGTCTAGGAGCATGGATCGGTACGGAAACCGCACCCTAACTTCAGCGGCCTTTACATTAAGGTCCTTGAACTACCGTACGCACTTTACTAGATTTCAGAGGGATCTGATTAAAGAGCTTTCCGATACCCTCTTGGGTAACCTGCCTGAGGAGCTGGCCCAGACGGTTGGCTCTCAGCTGGCTACATTGTCGTCCATTTCAAACTCGTCCATGAGGCTCATTTCTTATGCGGCCGAAGGGGCGAGTAGAGCGGTGGGTACAGGCATTGCTCTACGGAGACAAGCCTGGCTCCGCCTGTGTCATTTCGCGGAGGCCTTTAAGTCTTCCTTTGCCGACGCCCCCTTTGATGGGTCTTCCCTGTTTGGACCCAAGGTAAAGGACACACTGACCCGCTGCGAACAGGAGGGTAAGACTCTGACTGCCGTAGGGGCACGATTTTCCACTCCCTTTCGGCCTTATCCCAAGGCTAAAAGAGGAGGGAAAATGTGGTTCCGTAGATCTCAGAAGTCTTACCCCTCTCAGCAGGATGATCCCCCTTCCCCCTTCCAGAGGCAGGGGAGGGGGAATTCTTCCGGAAGGCGCTGTCCCAGAGGCGGCAGAGGCCCTCGCAACACTGGAGACTGCGAGTCCTTTCGTGGCTCTTCAGCCTTTCACAGTCCCTGAGGGATTGCCCGACTGTGCAGCTCCAGAGCCAGTTGGGGGTCGTTTTTCGAATTATTGCCGGAGGTTACACCATCCCTTTCTCTCACTCCCCACCTCAGTCCAAAAAAATCCCGGACCTGCCACCCAGTTAATGGGATACGGCAGCCTCAGAAGTTTCAAAGCTGCTGCAAAAAGGAGTCATCCAACCGGTCCCCGCAGACCAGATCGGATTAGGGACTTACTCAAGATTCTTTTTGGTGCCAAAAAAGACCGGGGACTTGAGGCCCATTTTGGACCTCAGCATCCTAAACCGTTCAGTCAGAAAGTCCAAGTTCCAAATGGTCACCCTACAAACCATTCTCCCATTGCTGGAGAAAGGTGTTTGGATGTGCTCCTTATATCTCAAGGACGCTTATTACCATATCATGGTACATCAAGCGTCCAGGAGACATCTGCGCTTCAGCCTAGGAGGCAGTCATTTTCAGTTCCGCGCGCTGTCCTTTGGTCTCACCACAGCCCCCGGGGTGTTCACCAAGTGCTTGGCAGTCGTGACTGCTCACCTGAGAAGTCTAGGATTCCAGGTGTTTCCGTATCTAGACGACTGGCTTCTAACTGCCACCTCCAAGCATCTACTACTGCGGAGCCTGCAAGCCACTATATCACTGGGCAATTCCCTTGGAATCACCTTCAATTGGCCAAAGTCTGTGTTGCTGCCATCTCAACGAATAAGATTCATAGGGGTAGAGATAGACTCAAACCAAATGCGGGTCTATCTACCTACAGACAGAATACAAACCATACAGACTCAAGTTCGAGCCTTACTTCCCAGGTCCAATGCCCCAGCCAGGATGGTCCTGCAGCTATTGGGATCCATGTCCGCCACGGTTCTTCTAGTCCCCTTGGCAAGGTTGCACATGAGAATTCTCCAGTGGCTTCTTTCAGCTCAGTGGTCCTTTCAGGAACTCCCTCTCAGTCACCTCATATGGATCACGGAAACATGCAAACGGGACCTTCGCTGGTGGCTAGTGTCCTCCAATTTGGATCAGGGACGACCCTTTGTTCCACCTCCTCCTGCGGCCACTTTGACCACGGACGCCTCCCAGATGGGGTGGGGGGGCATTCCCTGGGCAGGTCAGTCCAAGGCAAATGGCACCCAGAAGAGACCCTACTTCATATCAACATCCTAGAAATGAGGGCGTTGCTTCTGTCCCTCCAAGCCCTTCACGATTACCTCCCTCAGGGCGTAATTGCCGTTCACTCAGACAGCATGTCAGTTGCCTGGTACCTGAACAAACAGGGAGGGACCAGATCCTATCCTCTTTGCAGAGAGGCCATGAGAATCTGGGAATGGGCAGTCTCGACCGAACGCTTTCTAGTGGCTACTCGTATCCCGGGCAAGTCCAATGTGATAGCCGACAGACTGAGCAGAACCATCCTCTCTCCTCACGAATGGTCTCTGAACATGACAGTTGCAAGTCAGATTTTCAGGAGATGGGGAGTTCTGTGTTGCGACCTCTTCGCGACTCCACTAAATGCGAAGTGCAAAAAATTCTTCTCCCTAACCCCGGCTCCGGGGAAGAGCCCCATGGACGCACTAGCCCGTCCTTGGCCCACCGGCTTGCTTTATGCCTTCCCCCCAGTTCCTCTCCTTCCCAGGGTGATCCAAAAGGCATCTCTCTTGGGGAGCAAAATGATCTTAGTTGCTCCTTACTGGCCTCGTCAAGTATGGTTTCCCTATCTTCGGAAATATACTCTGGAAGGTCCATGTTTCCTGGATCAGATCCCAGACCTTTTGGTTCATCAGTCGGGACTATTCCACCAGTCCCTGCACACCTTAAAATTGACGGCTTGGCTCCTCCTCTTCCGACTATAGTCAGGAGTCAGACATTGGATCCAGAGGTTGTACACATTATCTTCGGCCCATAAGTCTGCTACAAAGAAACTGTATTCTAGCAAATGGAAAAGATTTGCTATTTGGGCTCAACTCCGGGGCCTGGATCCCATCACTATTCCCGTGGCAGAAGTACTAAAATTTTTAACTTCTCTTTTCAATCAAGGTTCTTCAGTCTCTACCATCAAGGTTCAATTGGCAGCGATTTCTAATTTTCACGAATCTATAAACCCACCTTTAATTAGCAACAGATTGTGTAAGACCTTCTTGAAAGGTGCTGCGCTTTTAAGACCTCCGATTTCTCATCCTGCTCCTCCATGGGATCTCGATGTGGTGTTACGCGCCTTAACTTCCTCCCCCTTCGAACCCGCAGCTACATGTGATCTAAAATTTCTATCATGGAAGACTGCTTTTCTGGTGGCGATTACTTCTGCCAGAAGAGTTTCAGAGCTTCAAGCTTTATCTGTAAAATCCCCATACTTGGTTTTTCACAAAGACAGAGTATCTCTCAGGCCAAATCCTTCCTTTGTCCCTAAAGTTTGTTCCAGTTTCTGCCTACAACAATCGTTAGAACTTCCAGTCTTTTTTCCAAAATATTCTAACAAAGCGGAATTCATATTCCACACATTAGATGTCCACAGGCAGTTGCGTTTTTATTTAGACAGGACCAAACAAACAAGGAAAACAGATCAGTTGTTTGTATCCTTTGCAGACAATAAATTGGGCAAAGCTGTCACAAAGGTCACTATTGCCAAATGGATCAGGGACTGTATTACTCAAGCTTATTCTTATTCTAACAAAGAGCTTACCACCTCTGTCAAAGCTCATTCTACAAGGGCTATGGCTACTTCGATAGCATTTCATTATAAGCTTGCCATTAGTGACATTTGTGCTGCGGCTACATGGTCTTCCCCGCACACTTTCATTTCCCACTGCAAATTGGATGTGGCATCTAGAGGACGAGCTTCATTTGGTTCCTCAGTGCTCAGGAGTGTTTTCCAATGAGCCACCCAGGATTTAGGTGCTAGGGACGCTGTCCCATCAGTACAGAATGTAGGCGAGATAGGATCACAACATCTTTTAGTTATGTACTTACCATAACTTTAGATGTTTGGGATCCATCTCGCCTACATTCCTAATAACCCACCCTCCTTCCCCCTTCCTTGGAGATCAGAGGATATCAGAAGGTCCGAATCCTGTTGTTTCATCTTGAAACATCTAACAATGTTATATAAACAAGTTGTGCATGTGTGCATGAATGCGGACAAACAAGATCTGGGGGATTAGTGGTGGTGCATCCTGGGATAAGAAATATCTCAGCCAATAAGAGGCCTCGCTCTATAGCATAGTGTGCCGAGTCGGAGCCGAGGGATCGGCTCCGAGCCCATCAGTACAGAATGTAGGCGAGATGGATCCCAAACATCTAAAGTTATGGTAAGTACATAACTAAAAGTTATTGAGATTGTTTAATGAAAAAGAACACAAAAGCACCTTACCATCATGAGATTTGTCACCTCTGTTCTGTATTATGTATCCATATTGAAAAAGTATGTTAACTGTGACTATCTAAAGAACTGAAACACTTTCTCAAATTGTATGATGAAGCATGGCACAAGGAAGTGCAACTCCTCTATAGATGTCCTGTACCAGATAATATGCCAATGTGCAACCTAAGCAAGCTAGCTGTCCATCCACAAATACAAAAGCAACCACTGCCAAAACAAACAGATCTCACTTTTAGCAAAGACAAAATATTCTGGAGAGAAGTCAACCTGTTGATTGGTAGAAGAACTCAACACACCTCCCCTCCCCCTGAACCCTGCTAAAACCACCACAAACTTTCAAACGCTGACTTCCTCAGTGAGTTGTGCGACCTGCCATGCATCAACAGCAGCAGCAACACAAACCTACCACCCTTCCTCCCTTTACATTCCACTTCAAAAATATTAGAACCAAAGACTGAAACACGAAAATGGGCCAAATGCAAATAGACAGTCCTCCAGGCTTAGATAACCTAGTTCCTTGGTTCATTTACATTTGTAAGGACTTTGTCTCCCACCGTCTCACTTGCATACATGTCCTGTGCGTAACCAATAAGATTATGCCTCATATGTGGAAAACAATAATAGTCACTCCTGTTCCAAAACTACCTAATCCAACTACTGCTTTGTAGTACTGGTCTATATCAGTGCTTCCCACTTGAGGGAAAGCACTCGAAAAAATATCTAACAAAAGTTCTGCTTATTTACATCAGTATCATCTTCGTTCCAGGAAGCAACATGGATTCTTCACCATAACATCTCAATACTCCCTCACAGATGGCATTCTGTCCAGTATGGATAAAGACAACCTGACAGGAGCTGTCTTTACTGACCTCACAAAAAACTTTGATCATAACTTGCTATTTGACAAATTAACCACAATAGACATTGGTGATGATACAAAACCATGTTTTGTAAATTTCTTCATCAGTAGATATTTCAAGGTGAGAGGCACCACTACCTCTTTAACAGCTCCTCTTATGAAGGGAGTCCCCCAGGATTCCACTTTAAGCCCTTGTGCTGTTTTCCATATTTATTAACAAACACCCATCAGATCACCCATCAGATGCCTTTAATTCTTTATACTGATGACATAGTCATCTATAGGTCAAAACAAATTCCATTCTATTATACAGAACCCTCAACCAAGGGCTATTAGGCCAGAAACTTTTACTGAATCCCTCAAAATCAGTACTATTTAGAGCCAACCAAAAAAATAGCCAAAGCACCCAGTTTCCTTAATATTAAAGATATTAACAATACCACCATAGAAACTACCGTATCCTTCAAATACTTTGGCTAGACCAATCGAATAACATTCAACTACACATTCAAAGCACATGCAAAAAGATCAATGCACTACTGTTTTGAGAAAACAAGTTGTCATCCAGGCTAGCCAAAGCTGCTATAGGCAAAGGAATATGAACCAAATAAAACCGCAAACTCCAAAACAAACACAAAACCGCAATCGTACTTGACCGTTATTTAATACTCCAAAAGATAAGTGCTTTCATCTCAAGTAAAATATAAAGACTTCATCGGATGCACACAATAGAAAACTGACACTTTTTAAATCTTAGTAAAATCACAACTTAATTGAACCACTCGGTTCTTAAAGCAATACCCCCAAAAGCACATGTGTAAATCCTATGTATTAAGTACAATTAACTGCTCTAAATCCATAACAAATCACATAAAAAGACTGCATGCAGATTGAATAAAATTACTGCAAGTAAACATGAATAATTAGGTGAGTACCTGCCAAAAACTATGCCTAAATGTACTTCATGATGCTAGCTCATGTGTGTTCGGAGTTTTAAAAGACGTAATGGATGATGCTTCATTCAACCCTGGCACATTGCCTGCATTCAAACGGACCTGCTAGTACAGTTCTTCCTCCTCCATAAATCTCATGGCCTACCTTTGGGGTTTATTTCCACCTAGTCTAATATTGTGAATTTAAACATGTGGTCAGGGTAATTCTTAATGTGTTTCCATAAGGCATTCCTTTGTTTATTTTTTTTGTAATGTTGTACAAATGCTCATATATTTTTATCTTTAATTTTTCTTTCAGTCTTGCGGATGTAACATCTTACACATTGCTGATACAAAGCCACATAGACAACTCTCCTAGTGTCACAATTGTATTTACCCTTATCTTTATAACACCTGTTTCTGATTGAAAATGTCACCATTAAAAGATGTTTACATTAAATACAACTTCCACAACCCCTCATCCCATTGTTTCTGTTGGTGAAATTGGTAAAGTTGTTCTCTGCCTCAAATATATTCTTTAAACTTCTCCCTTTCTTGAATACCATGACAGGCTTTTCTCCCACTTTTTGTTTAAACTCCCTGCTTTCATCCAGGATACACCAATTATTTTGTGTTATCCACCAACATCACTGTCCAGTGATTAGGTGGTTACATAAGTGAACCTAGCATTGAAGTTTTTAATATGTAACCCCTCCTGGTCACTAACATTAAATATCCTGACAGCCAACATTCCCTATACATTAGGAACACTGATGTCGCAATTAACTTGCAAATTAGGGGTAAATAGTGATTTTTCTCTCTTAAGAATAACCTCAAACATGCAATTGTCAATAAGGTTAAGGGGATAGCCTCTTTTTATGAACATACTCTTCATGAATAAATATTCTTCCCCGAGTTCTTCAAAATCAGACACCATTCAATATGCACGGACAAATTTCCCTTTTACTACAGCTTTCTTTTCTGTTGTCAAGTGTGCACTTGTAAAGTGCAAAAATGAGTTAGAATATGTAGCTTTTTAAATGTTCTAGGTGTTTTTCTCCAATTCATCTTGTTCTTTATTAGCATTGCATCTAAATGTGAAACACTATCACTATCAATGTCGTATTCAAATTTCAAAAATTCAGTTGAGTTGTTTAAAAACTTCATAAATTGTGGGATTTTATTCAAATCATCCTTCCATACATTAAATAGGTCATCCAGGCACCTTGTATACAGGCAGCAGGACTTTACAAATTGGCTAGTGTTAGCAAAATTTCTTTCCTACTCTGTGTGTTTGCCAACAGTGGGTGCAAGCCGAACCCTTGGCTGCTTCTTCATCCTGCAGGAAATATTGCCCCTCAAAAATGAAAACATTGTTTTTCAAAACCATCTTTATTAATTCACCATAGGAGTTGGTGTCCTGAGGCTTTTTCCCATCTTTGTACAGAAAATCAATAAACCATTCGAGCCCAATTGTGTGTGGGATTACTTTAAAAATTCTTTGACATCTGCAGTTATAAAGACACAGTTGTCATAAACTAACCTGTTGCACTTTTGCAAAAAAATCCCATGAATCTTTACATACATACTCAACTTTATGGATCAACTTATTTAACTTGCTGTCCAAAAACTTAGCTGTGGGGTAAGCGATGGAGCATCTTGCGTCCACTGTTGGTCTTGCTGGTGGAGTTAATATTTTTATGTATTTTGGGCACACCAGATAGTGGGCACCATCGGGTTAATTAGGTTGAGATAGTCATACTCATCAGTGTCCAACCTTTGTTTGCATCAACGTGTCATTTAATAATGTCTGTATTCTCCTGTATGCAATATTAACCTTGTTTTTAGGTAACTGGTGGTGTGTCATCAAACACAATCACGTACATCCGCTTGGTATAGTCCCCTTGGTCCCCCTCCCAAATCTGGTTTAATTATTCTTACCTTATGGTATAAAATTTCATTCAACATGTCAGATTCATGTATAGAAAAATTATTACCCTTAAACCGCATAATTCCTAGGGTGTGCGTAATATCTTCTTCACACACCCTCTCAAATGTGTGTAATACCGGATGCAATGGGGGATTAAAAATACATTGTGGGTTTTTTTTTTTTTTAATAAATTTTGTTAGACACTTGTTCATGAAATATCAAACTGAAATTCAGTTTTCCCGCAAATAGTTTAAGGTCAAAGATACTGTCCACTAAATTTTTGATTTTTGCTGGCACAAAAGTAAACCTTTTAGAAAAAAATCCACAAGTTCACATGAACTAAAATTAAATATGTAAAAATCACCTAATGCATTAGCCACAATCACACATTAGAGTCCATACACTATTCCACATAGTTAAACAAGGTATTCATCTCCTCTAGCTCTTCTTCCTCCAATTGTTTCCTGTATTCCTGCCCCTGCCAGATCTACTGGCCTTGCTGGCCATTCTGTTTCTCCCCCAGACATTCCAAACATCTCAAAGGCGGAAAATTTAAAGGGAACCCATCGGTATGTATATCAACCTGGTAATTATTTGTATTACTATCTCCAACATTAGCGTCGTGAACCCCCACATGTTAGTTACCCTATCCAAATGTATTACCCCATGTCTGAGAGGCAGGTGGGCTACGATAAGCCTTGTTGTTCAAATAGTCCACTCTCCCAGTCAGACTTCTTAAATTTGTTTATTTTCAACTTTTCTATTTGTTCATCAGTTTTTGTGAAAATACAATAATGTTCCATTCTCTTTTGCTCATACAGTAAATACTCCATAATGGTTTTATCTAAAACTTTGATTTCATCAGACAGTTGTGCTATCAGCCTCCCATTGTGTTTGACCAATAACTCTAAAAGTTCACAAGCGTATCGGTCAAACATTAATAAAAGATCTTTATGCAGGGCCGAATCTTTCACAAGACCCATGGGGTATTTTCATATTCTGAGTCAGTTAGGGACCCTACTGACTTTAAATGGACTCTGACAAATAAATATTCTCGAGTTGCAGTTTGCGTATTTTAAAATGTTTATAGTCCTACTCACTCAGGAGTCAATCTAGAGACACATGGTCCCTTCTTTCCTCCCGACCAAACACCAGTGGCCTCTCTAACCACTCTCCAATCCTTGGAACATCCAGTATATTGCTATCCAGTACAGTGTTACCTTCGTAAAAGCCTCCAATGTCACCATTATTCCGACTTGCATTGGGACCCTCCACTCTGATCACACTACATTGGTAGGTTTGCCCAAATGTTACTTTGCCACCCATCTCCTCCAGCTGATGGCGCTACCCTTTCTATTTCCTGAGAAAATTGCTGCATCAACAGGTTAAGGTTGCAGAAGGTCTGATTTTAGAGTCTCAGTTTTCACCTCAGTAAACGATGGCTGTAAGCGACCCATGGCGTCTGATAACATTGCATTGGAAAAGACAAACCACGAACTCCAAAACAGACACAGAAACGTAATAGTTCTGGACCACCGTTTAATACTTCAAAAGATAAGCACTTTTGCCTCGAATAAAATTTAAAGACTTCATCGAATGCAAACAATAAAAAATTGACACTTTTTAAACCCTTGTAATCACGACTTAATTGAACCATTCAGTTTTTAAAGCAGTACCCCCAAAAACACATGTATAAATCCTATGCATTAAATACAGAAAACTAGCTACTCTAATTAAATAACAAATCACATCAAAACATCGTTGCATACAGATTTGAATAAACTTACTACAAGTAAACAGATAAATAAATAGGCGAGTCCCTGCAAAAAATGATGCCTACATAATGTATGCAACATCATGTATACCCGGAGTCTTAAAAGACATGTAATGGATGGGTAAGGTTTAAAAAGTGTCAGCTTGTATCTGATGAAGTCTTTATATTTTATCTAAGACAAAAGTGTGCATCTTTTGGAGTATTAAACGGTGGTCCAGTATGACAGACAAAGGAATACTGTTATATCAACTCAAATATAGACCACCTGTCATAGATATAGCCTTAAAGAAATATTCCAGCACCTTGCAAACCATCTCCATTAAAATCTAGTTCATTACTAACTCATTAATGAACACCACTACCTAACACTTGCCAAAGCTGAATGGCTCCCAGTACATTTGACAGCCAACCTCCTACTAGCCCTTTCTCCTGAGACGTTGTCCACTCTCTGACTTCTCACCAAAACCACCACATACAATCTCCGGGGTGTTTCTCAATCTCAACTTGCCCTACTAAATCCAAAAACTCAACTTTATTGCACTGACATCTCGTCTCCATCCTAGCATATAAACAGTGGGACTCCATTCCCGTCTCAGTCTGAGACATCCAAAAGTACTTGGATTTCAGACAACAGCTCAAAGTTCACATAACACCCTGTATGTGGGACGTGCATTGGGCAGACTACTGCAGACTGCTCCTCAGACCAGCAAGCAGCTGACATTGACAGTGGGTGGGTAGGGGCAGCTTGCCAGGAAACATTCTGTGATGTAAACGAGTAAGCATATTTCACATAATCAGAATACCTCCAGTGATGTTCATACGGGTAAGACTAATGTTAAGACTGCAGAGTAAAACCTTTGGAGATTTTTTTTATTTTTCAAAATCAGTAAGATGGACACACTTTATAGAAAATATTTAGATGGATAAGAGCAGCAGTTTTCAGAAGAAAAGCATCTGTACAAGTAATATTTACAAGAGAGTATTTCATTCTGGAAAGAAGTCAACTGTGTTCTTTGAGTATGGTGTTTTTGAGAGATAATTTAATACCTGACATGGCTTGCAGGTTAATTTGCATCCCTGAAACATGAGCATTTGTGGGTGTTTCTGAGTGGTTAATCCAGACTACCTCTGGAGAGAGAGAGTAAGTAGATAAAGCTCGATTCTTATGCACCCTGGCAGAAGATTCTATTTGGCTGGAGACATTTTGGAGTAAATATTTTGTCTAGTGGTTATGCTACAGTTTAGTCTATTGAGGTTACGCCATTGTTTCCTTATGACCTAGGGGAATACTTGCTGTTTTCACAAGGTGATAAGCTAAGGTGGGCAACAGTCCTGGTAGTGCAAGCTGAATGTGATGCAGCATCAGTGAAGTGTGGCCTAGACATTTTTTGTTGGTCAGTGGACTTTCTTTATGGATAAACAGGTCATATTTTCAGCTGTTTGATACAAGAGTAACTATTTTGGAAAATAATGCAGTAAGCAATTATCAGATTGCATACAAGAGATTAAGGACAGGAAGAAATGGAAACTGATGATCCACTGTGGCGATCCCCAACGGGAACAGCCGAAAGAGGAGGAGGAGGAGGATGATACAAGAGATCTAGACTCTTGAAGGCTTGAAATATGCATAGTACTTGGTTTGCAACTATTCTGTATGGTTCAGAACATAGATAAAACAGCCAGAAAAAAACAAACCACTGAATGAAATGATACACAGATGCACATAGGCCACTGCTAACACACACACATTTATTTTATAAAACAAATAAGCACTTTCGTCTTGACTGTCATAAAAGATTTCATCAGATTTTGCAAGGTAACAAACACAGAATATCTCAGCACCCCTTTAGTAAGTGCACACATTTCAGGCAAAACAGTATTTTTTATAATTTCATGAACAAAACAGTAGGTCTACCATAGTAGGGGCACTTTTGTGCAGCATGAAACTGGAATTCCATTGCAGAAGGCATTTATGGTAAGCTTGTCTCTTGCTTTGCTTCTCTGGTTTTTCTGCAGTATAGTAACCTTCATAAAGGGAGAACATCAGATATATGTTTGGCAGGGATGGAGGAGCATCACCTTTGAGGGGAGAGAGATTAAGTGGTGAGGATCTAAGGAAAGTGCCCTTTCAATCAAGGTGCAATAATGGAGCGAAGGAGTGTTGATGAATAATCCTGCTCACATCAGGAGAAGGAAGTAGGAGCTGTATGAATTTGTGGGTCATGAAGATTTCATTTGGCTGGTGCAAGATAGAAAGGGCAACATTTTGGGCATGGTCATATCTGTGGTTGAGGGAGGCTTACTTTGAAGGAAGGGTAAGACTTAAGAATACACTGTAGTGCAGGATTTCAGGGAGTGAATTGTGTTTAACTTGGGGAAAGGGTCAAAAGTAAGCTAGAGCACTAGTTGCAAATGGACATGAGGATATCTTTTCTTGAGGAGGAAGAAGAGCTATGGACATAGGATTAAGCAAGAGAGAAAAAGTTGAGAAGGCCAGTGTAATTCCTTAGGAATTTGAGGCTAATGATTAAAATAGGAGAGAGGACATGCAACACATTGAAGAGGGGGATGAGAAGGTGGTGGAACCATCTGTACAAGGAGGTAAGCAGAAGGATAACAGACTATAGATAAGCACAACAAAGGCATAAATGGAAAGTGAGGTGTTGGAAAAGCTTCTAAAGTGCATTGTATGAAGATGTCAGGGAGAGTTATATTTGGCTTAACCAGGTTGTTTAAGAAAGGAGGGGAAATTCATTGATGGTGAGGACCGTGAATATTACTACAGCAGTATTTTTTTAAAATATTCCCCTCCCTACCATCAAACCTTTCCCACTGGATGCCCATTTGCTCCCCAGTAGTGGAAATCTGTAGGTTCGCTGAGGTCAGAAGCATCTTAGGTGGGCTATTATGCAGGCAGATGTTAAGGTTGTTTTTTTATCAGCATCCTGGCTCCGTGAGCCTGATGGCTTTTATTATAGTGACTAGCGTAGCTGCGCTCCTTTTGTGTATGTTATCACTTTCTTCACAGTGAGGACTACCTGTGCTGTTTTGTGCAAGAATGTTTGCTTCTTCATATCTTGCAAGGACTACCATTACTAGCCTTGGCATTCACTTCCACTGCCTCCTTGAACTGTCTCTCTACATCCTCACATGCCTCCCTTCTCCTTTGTCAGCAGTGCAGTGGTTAGGCATCACTCTCGCTAGCATGGGGCCAGCCATCCTCCCCATGTGTACTGTCAAATTTACCAGCCACTAATCAAACTCTGGTTGCCTGGTCTATAATTGGGGCTTTACCCTCTGCACCACCAGTACAGGCATTGCACAAATACTTTGCCATGGTCTTCATGAAAGAAAGGTACAGCATATGCCATGTTGGGAAGCAGGCAGGGCAGAATATGGTGGGTAGTAAATAAAGACCATGATAGAGGTAGATGTGGTGAAAGAGGAACTGTATCAACTCACAGGGTAAGCCTCAGAACCTCACTGGCTGATTTTCAGTATTCTTGTTCATCTGGCAAGAGTTCTGACAGATATCTCTGTGAAGAACTTCAGCGTATAACTTGGACAGTGCATGAATGCCTGACCATTGGAAGACAGCAACAGTGGTATCTTTTACAAAGTGGAGAAAGAAATATTCAAGAGATTACATGTGGTTTAGATAGCAGCAGTTTTAGAACTGTGATAGAAAAAGTATAAAGGAAAAGCTGCTTGTTTTCCTCAAGCACAATACCTGCTTGAACTTGCAGTCAGCCAAATCAGACCTAGTTTTAAGAAGATAGAGAATTTGACAGTGGAATATCGGTAGATGTGGACTACCCGTCTTTTCTGTGACCTTTGATTTGAGTCCACGTGGTTAGCTACCAGGAAGACTGCAAGGACGTAGGGGTAGTATTAAGCAGATTTGTAGCCAAGTTATCTGGCACCCTGGGCAGATGTTTTTCGTGTTTCACTGTTGCAGTCATTACATTTGGGTTACCTGCTTGCAGTAGCCCTCAGTCGGCCTGATTAACAAAGTCTTGGGTCCTGCATCGGTTGCTGTCCCTTCTTCCATGACATCCGGTCGTCAAGGTATAAAACATGCAGCCGACACCATTACATCAGTCTTTCTTGCCGTGCGGTCCCCGAAGCAGAAACAGTTCGCAAGTGCCGGTCGGTCGACTCCTGAAATTTTCGTTTTCGAGTTTTAGAACCGAAGTCTTCAATTAAAGCTAAGTACCCCGATGGGGAAACTTTTTCTTGCTCCTTACCGATGTCCGTAAAAGTTAATAATCGCATTACTTATGGAAAACAAATACCTCACAAAGATTTTCATTCGTTCTGTATTCCTTGCCTAGGCCCTGACCACGACGTACCTTGCTGTCGGTTTTGTGCTTTATTTAATCAGCGCAATATCCGTCGTCAGTATATTTTCGCTTCTAAATATTTCAGTTCTCAGTTTAATTATCCAGAAATGTCATCAGTTAGCCGTCCGACTACCGGGATTTTGAAAAAAACGCAAAGATAAAGACAGAGGCAGGCCACCGAGGTCCAAAGCTGCTGCTGATGCTTCTCCCAAGTCAGTTGCCAGCTCGCCAGTACTCAGTGAGGCACTTTCGCAGCCCCTGATACCCGCTACTTCTGACTCGCAGGCCTGTACTGAGACCCATTCAGAGTCTGGTATGCCGCTAGATGCTTTAACTGTGGAATCTGCGGATGTCTCTACCTTGGATGGGTCCGGTGCCGCTGTGCAGGCACCGGCTTCTGAGGGTGTATTCAGGCTTACGGACTTGTATGTTAAACAGACACCTCCTTCTTCATTTAGGCCAAAATCTCGAACCATGCCTAAGAAACCAGCGCCCAGGCCGCATGCTCAGGCTTCTATGCCTAAAAAACAAATGATAAGAATGGCTGAAAATCTTATAACTCTAATCAGGGGAAGCCAACCTCCCCCTTCTAAGAGACCTAGGACTGAAGTTGTTTATGATTCTTCTGAACAGGATTCTGATTTTTCTTATTCTTCTGATGATCTGGATTTGCCCTTATCTACTTATGAGGATTCTGATGCAGAGGACTGTATTCCCACTGCTTCCCCTCCAGAGGATTTTTCTTTTGGTGAGACCTTACATACTCTAAGGGAGCATTTCCACTGGGAAAGCCAAGATTTTTCTGATTCAAAAAAGAAGTTTAGGGATTTCTTTCTTTCTCCTGCCTCAGCATAGGCCTTTAGCTTTACCTCCTGTACTAGACATTGTTGATGATGCCTTTTCAGAATCTAGTTTGGCCCCTGATTCTTTGCCTCCCAGAAAACCTGACAGATATTACAGGGTTCCTAATTCTCACAAGTTCCTTTTTAAAAATCCTATTGTGGATCCAGGGACTATTTCAAAGGGACCCAAGGGCATTAAGGCTTCTGCTGCTAAAAATCCTACCCCCTCTGATAGAGACTCCAGGGCGCTGGATAGATGGGGTAAGAAAGTTTACACTTCTGCAACCTTGGCCATTAGGGCTTTAAACTGCCAGTTTTATATGTTGAAGTATCAACAACATGTTGTTGGATTGCTTAAACAGAAAATTATGTTAATTCCTGACTGTGCTGAAAATAAAGAATTACAGGATTTAATGCATTCTGCTGAACAGGTTGGAAAACATACTTTGCAATTTGGATTTGATTCGTTAGAGGCCTCTTGCAGGGCTGCTGTTACTGGGTCTGTGCTCAGAAGGCATGCTTGGCTTAAGGAACAAGGTTTGCCTGATCATGTTAAAGCTAAATTGTTGGATGCTCCCTTAAATCAGGACCGCCTGTTTGGCAGCAAGGCTGAGGAAGTTCTTAAAAAGATGGAAGATAAAGCTAAAGCTATGCAAACTGTTAAAGATTTCTTAGAAGTTCAGCCTCTTAGATTTAGTAGGCACTGGCCCTCTAAAAATTAGTCCTTTCCAGCCCCTTCCAGGTCTTCTCAAGCCAAACCCAGACAGGGCAGAAACCCCAGGATGTCCTTCATGGATGCATCTGCAGTCATAACAGCTGGGTTGTCCTGTCGTCAGGCAGGATTCCAAAGTCCTGATGTCGCTCTTCATCCGACGTCATCTCTGTTGGACTTCGGTATAAAGGCATCAGCCGACGCCATCTTCCTCAGTCTTTCTTGCGTGGGCATACCAAGCAGAAGCTGTGGTCGGTCGGATCCAGAGATTTTACTCTTTCTTGCCTCAGCCGATGTCAGAAAAAGTTAATAATTGTTTAACCTGTGGGAAACAAATACCACATAAAGATTTCCATTCTTACTGTCTGCCTTGTTTAGGCCCAGCTCGGAGTTTGCAGAACAGTTTTTCGGTTCTGACTTTGTGGTTTCGCTGAAACCAAGAAAACTGATATAGGTACAGCGAATCTATCTCTACACTTGAGGCCCCTGCTACAAATATTGAATCGGCCTCTGAAACTTTACCCACTGACTTAACAGACACCATTCCCCTGGATGTCTCTACCCCAGCACGTGGTGCTGCTAGGCCTCCAGCTGCCATGTCCATTAAGGCCTTCGCCAGGGCTAAAGCAGCCAAGTCACCAAATCAGTGCCTGTTAAACCACCTCAACCAGGCCCACTTCCAGTTCTCAAATGCTCACCTTGGCAGAAGATTTGATTTCTTTAATTAGAGGATCTCAACCTCACCCAGACAGGGCCTCTCAGCCCCCAGATAAGAGACCTAGGGCAGAGCCCCCTGAGCCAGTGTCCTCTGATGATTCTGCAGATGAATCAGACATTACTGACCAGCCAGAGGTTCCTTTTTCTAATTTTGAGGATTCTGATGCTGAAGAATCCATTCCAGCTGCTTCCTCCTGAAGAATTCTCCTTGGGGAAACCTTGCATGCCATCTAGAGCAGTTCCAATGGCAGCAACAAGACTTTTCAGATTCCGAAAAGAAAGACTTAGAACCTTTCTGCACCTTCCACAGCACAGGCCCTTAGCTATACCTCCTGTTCTTTCTGTGGTAGATGACGCTTTTAATGATGTCTGCTCTGCTCCACACTCATTACCCCAGCCCTGCCAAACCAGACAGATTTTACAGGGTGCCTGACACTCATCACCACCTTTACAAGGCCCCTTGCAGACCCAGAAACTATATCCCAGGGTCCCAAGGCAGTTGCCGCGACCATAGCTAAAAACCCTACTCCTTCTGAAAGGGAAGCAAGGTCATTAGACAGATGGGGTAACAGACTATACACTTCAGCTACTCTCTCAGCTAGAGCTTTAAACTGCCAGTTTCACATGATACAATACCAAGAGTATATGCTTGATCAGTTAACTAAAAAATTAACCACTGATGAAGCTCTTGACAAGAAATATGTATTAGAAATGGTAAATAACATACAACAGGTTAGTAACCATTCCTTAAAATGTGGCTATGAT
Source organism: Protopterus annectens (assembly GCF_019279795.1). Lineage (NCBI taxonomy): Eukaryota > Metazoa > Chordata > Ceratodontiformes > Protopteridae > Protopterus > Protopterus annectens. The sequence goes on from NC_056743.1 coordinate 258,763,886, forward strand.
GCACTGGAGGCTTCATTTAGATCAGCCATGACTGGCACAGTGATAAGAAGGCATGCATGGCTAAAGGAGCAAGCTCTACCAGATCATGTTAAAGCTAAATTGTTAGATGCTCCTATGGATAAGACAAGTTTGTTTGGTGCACCTGCCCAGCAGGTTATGAAGAAAATGGAAGAAAAGGCAAAATCAGTTCAAACTGTTAAAGATTTCCTGCAGGTTCAACCCCAAGGTTTAGCAGGAACTGGCCTGCCAAGAATTGGTCCTTTCCTGACTCCACAAGATTTCAAAGGGGCAGGAATAGACGTTCCAGAGGCAGAAACCAAACCAGAGGAAGTGCCTACAGAGGACGACAGTGGCAAGGTAACAACAGAGGCACAGACACAGCCACTGCCACTACTTCAACACAGCCACAGTGACTTACTCCTAAAATCGCCTACCAGGAGCAAATAGCAGCTCCACTAGGCGGAAGGTTAACTTTATTTGCAAAGAACTGGCACCACATAACAAAAGACAAGTGGATTCTGCAAATCATACATCAAGGTTACCGATTCCACTTCCACACTATACCAGTCAAAAGAGGAATGCCAAATCTACCTCCAAATCAAAAAACAGAAGCTTTACAACAGATAATGGAGTTAGCAAACATGAGAGCTGTGGAAAAGGTTGGAGACCAATTCTCGACCTGTCCACCTTGAATACATACATCATTGTCCCAAAATTCAAAATGCTGACCCTACAGCAACTTCTATGCTGGGCAAGGAGTGTTGGCTGGTAACTCTAGATCTCAAGGAGGCATACCTGCAATCTGCAGAAGATACCTCAGATTTCTTGCAGGATCAGAGCACTATCAATTCTCAGCATATCTATGCGCCCAGAGTATTCACAAAATGCCTGGCATCAATACTGCAGACTGCAGGGAATTCATATTTACCCATACCTGGACGACTGTCTGCTACAAGGGGACAACAAAAGCAAGTTGACAACAGATTTGCAAAGGGTCATTTACTTGCTACAAGCATTGGGATACACAGTCAATCTACAAAAGTCAAGACTGATACCATCCCAAACAAGGACATTCTTGGGAGCGGAATTGGACACAGTCAGACAGATGGCATTCCTAACTACAGAAAACAAAAGAACTCCCTCTTTACTTCTTGTCGCTAACAAAGCTGAACAAATTAACAGCAAGAAAATTTCTGCAGGCCTTGGGCTTCATGGCATCATGCATAATTTTGGTTCCATTTGCCAGGCTACATATGAGAAAACTACAGTGGTACTTTATGGTCCCAACACAGACACAGCCTCGAAACAGAAATCCCACTAATTCCATGCTTAAAACAGGAGTTCCCAGGCATGCCGGTCCAACCCAGTCCTTCCCTTTCACAGATGTCAAGCAAGCCAGAGCATTACAACAGATGCTTCAGACCTAGGATGGGGGGCCCACATGCTGGACAGATGCGTGCAAGGATTGTGGACTCAGGATCAGCTTCACCTGCACATCAACCTAAAAGAAATGCTAGCTGTAAAACTGGCTATCCAAAAGTTCAGACCATTTCTCAAAGAGGGCCAGCTGTTGATAAGGACAGACAACACCACAGTCATGTGGTACATCAACAAACAGGTATGCAGAATGACTTTGGAACTGTGGACCCTGGCACTCAACTACAACATCCAGCTGCAAGCAAGATTTGTACCAGCTCTAGCGGACATTTTAAGCAGGACCACATCAGATGCTCACGAATGGCACCTGCACCCGGACATCTTCAGGACCATTACAAAAATGCCTCAGATAGATCTATTTGCATCTCCTCACAATCACCAACTCAAAAATTCTGCACAAGGACATTCCACCCACTAGCATGGAAAGTGGATTCTCCTTCAGCTGGAAGGGCCTAACAGTTTATGCATTCCCACCTCTCCCCTTGATGCACAAAGTACTCCTAAAAATCAAGGAAGAACATCCAAGGATAATCCTGATAGCTCCAAACTGGCCAAGACAACACTGGTATCCACTACTAAGGAGCTTGTCTCGGAACAATATGTGGCCAATACCCTGATGCCTTTGATGCTAACTCAGAACAACTACAGCACCATACATCCAAACCTGAAAACCCTACAACTGACTGCATGGAACATCACATAGCAGCAGCTAATCAGGAACTTTCCCAAAGAGTTAAAGACATTATTCTTGAAGCACGCAGACCTTCAACAAGAAGAAACTACGCTGGAAAATGGAAAAGGTTTGCCAGTTGGAGTTCTGAAAGAGGAAAAGATGTGTCAAACATAGATATACCTAACATCCTGGAGTACCTGGCGAACTTCTCATTCAGGCCTGTCCTACTCCTCCATCAAGATACATGCATCAGCTATTTCAGCAGAATACAGCTTTGATCCACCTGTTTTTCACACCCTCTGCTCAGACAATTTCTCAGAGGAATCAAGAATGTAAAACCTCCAAGAAAACCACCATTACCAGCTTGGGACTTAAACGAAAAGTTGACACTATCACCCTTTGAGCCAGCAGCAACAGCAGACTTACAACACCTGTCATGGAAAACTGCTTTCCTACTGGCAATTACCTCAGCAAGGAGGGTTTCAGAACTACAGGCCCTAATGGCAGTGCAACCCTTCCTAATCTTCCACCAAGATAGAGTATCCATGAGGACTAATCCAACATTTATGCCTAAGGTGGTATCCAGAGTGTCTTTAAACCAGGCAATCCACCTACCTACCTTCTTTCCCAACCCACAAAACAGAGGGAAAGAATACTGCATTACTACTTGGACAGAACCAAAAGCAGCAGAAAGACTGACCAACTTTTTGTGGCCTATGCAACAGGAAGAGAGGAAAAGCTATTTCCAAACAGACAATCTCCAAATGGATAGGAAATTGCATACGTTTCTGTTACTCCTTCCATGGAAAACCAATTCCACAGAACATAAGACCTCATTCTACAAGGGCAACAGCCACTACCACAGCCTTCTTACGAGGAGTGGCTACCAAAGACATTATGGACCTCCGTGCATACATTTGCCAAGCATTACAATTTGCCTCTATATTCCAGATCGAGCAGGGTTTGCCACTGCTGTACTGCAAGGGATCCTAAACACACCATAATCTACCTTTATCCTCCACCCCTAGTTGGCTATGGTATTCTACCCAGTTATGACTGCAGATGCATCCATGAAGGACATAGTACAGTTTTGTACCTACCATAAATGTAGATGTCCGAACTGGATAGCATCTGCAGTCATGTTTACCTCCTAATAGCTAGCTGATGGGGAGTCTTTATGGTGTATTTGTTTGTATATATGTACATACATGCTTATTTTGTGGTTACCTCTATCCTTTTGGAAACATTGGCATCTATCTTTATGCAAGTCAACAGAGATGGCGATGGGATGAAAGGCGACAGCAGCGAGCCGGACCCGGACTTTGGAATGACTGCAGATGCTATCCAGTTCGGACATCTACATTTATGGTAGGTACAAAACTGTACTTTTCAGTCCCAAGGGACATACAAGACTTAGGCAGCGGGGGTTTTCCGTACCCAAACCTGGGAGTTGTAAGACTCTCCCCTATGGAAAACTGTCTCAATGATTTGCTTTTAAAACATCCAAGCACTTCCCAACTGAATGCTTCTTTAGTCGGAGAGATTGGTCTGCAGGCCAAAAACTGGAAACTCGTTACCCTGGACAAGTGGGTTTTAAATATAGTGTCCCAAGAATACAGATTTCATTTCCACATGTTATCAACACCAAGCGGGTGGCCAGATCTACCCCCAAATCAGTGGGCAGAGGCCCAAAATCAAGTACTCTCTCTTAAACATGGGAGCTTTTCAGTTGGTACCAGAAGAGGAAAAGGGTCGAGGTTTCTATTCAAGGCTTTTTCTGGTACCCAGAAAAGGCAATATATGGCGTCCTATTCTGAACCTTTCTATTCTAAACACTTTTCTGGCGATTCCAAAATTCAAAATGCTGACTCTTCACCATCTGTTTCTTATGCTAAGCAAGGATGCATGGTTGGCAACACTAGACTTAGAAGCATACCTGCACATCCTTATCAGGGAGTCTTGCAGTAGATACCTACGCTTCAAAGCAGAACCTGCCAGACCTACCCCCAAATCAGTGGGCAGAGGCCCAACAGCAGGTTCTCTCTCTTCTAAGTATCAGGGCTATTCAGCCTGTCCCAGCAGAAGAAAGGGGACAAGGTTTTTATTCAAGACTTTTCCTGGTACCCAGAAAAGACCACTCCTGGTGTCCTATCCTAGGCCTCTCTATTCTAAATACCATTTTGGTAAAACCAAAATTCAAAATGCTAATGCTTCAACAACTGCTTCCTATGCTAACAAAAGATGCCTGGTTGGCAACCTTAGACTTAAGCTTACCTGCACATTCCAATAAGGGAATCTTGCAGGAAATTACTACGCTTCGGGGCAGGCTCCATGCACCATCGGTTCTCTACACTGCCCTTTGGCTTATCTACTGCGCCCAGGGTATTCACAAAGTGCCTAGCTCCAGTCATTGCATTTTGCAGGCGAGGAAATATTCAAATATACCCATACCTGGATGATTGTCTAATTCAGACAGAAAGCAAAGGCATTCTTTTTAATCTTCTGGCCTTTGTTCAAAGGGTACTGACTTGTCTGGGGTTCACCATAAATGAAAAAAATCCCACCTGGTACCCTGCCAACAAATTATCTTCCTGGGAGTAAGCTTGAATACAACTTCCCAGATGGCTTTCCTCATACCAGAGAAACAGATTCATTTGACAACTTACTTCAAACAAGTGGCCACAAAAACCCAGCTATCTGCAAGGCAACTACTGCAAGCCTTGGGATTCATGGCCTCCTGCTTTCTTCTAATTCCATATGCAAGGATGCATATAAGGAAACTACAGTGGTATCTCAAAAGCCTATGGTGTCAACATTCACAGGATCTAGAAGCAAGGATTCCTATCATACCTTGCCTACGCCTAGAGTTCCTGTGGTAGGCAGAAGCCTGCTACCAAAACAGGGGACTAGCATTCACATTACCCCTGCCGCCCAAATCCTAATAGACTCATCAGACTATGCATGGGGGACTCACCTGGCAGGGAAGTGCATTCAGGGCAAATGGAACCCAAGTCAAATGCACCTGCACATAAATCAAAAGGAAATGTTAGCTGTACAGAATGCTCTGGCAGCCTTCAAGGACCACATTCTTCCAAGACAACTAATGGTAAAGACTGACAACACCACTGTCATGTGGTACATAAACAAGCAGGGGGGTACACATTCTTACCCCTCTGCAGACTAGCCATGGCATTGTGGAACACAGCCGTGAGGTACCAAGCGAATCTACAAGCTCAATTCCTGTCAGGAAAACTAAATTTCACTGGCAGACGGACTAAGCAGAAACCTCATGGACCCACATGAGTGGAAACTGGAACCAAGGATTTTCAACATGTTGACAAGCAAATGAGGGAGCCCAGATAAAGACCTGTTTGCCTCCCCCCAGAACCATCAACTGGACAAATTTTACACAAGGATTCCCCACAAGCTAGCTTAGAAAGTGGATGCTGTGTCCTTAAGCTGGAAAAACATGTCAGTTTATGCCTTTCCTCCTCTGCCTCTGCTCTCCAAGGTACTACTAAAGATCAAACAGGCCATGCCAAGGACGATTTTAATTGCACCAGACTGGCCTCGCCAACACTGGTACCTACTCTTGCGCAGTGTGTCATGCCTGGCTCCATGGCACCTTGCTCAGATTCCTCCCCTGTTGCCTCAGCAGGAGAACCAGATTCTGCACCCTCAGCTGCAAACCCTGAACCTAGCAGCCTGGCTAATTACCTAATCTCTTCTTCACCATCCCTCAGTAAATCAGTGATGGATATCATTTTAGAGGCAAGGAGACCTAGTACTAGAAAATCTTATGCTGCAAAATGGAAAACATTCTGTGCCTGGAACCAATCTCACGGAATGAACGCAACAGTGCCCAATTTACCTCAGTTTCTACAATACTTGACTAAGATGCTTCATAAGGGCTTGTCTTTCCTCCATCAAAATTCCTGCCTCAACCATTTCAGCTCTTTATAACACAGAGCCCCCTCTCCTCTTCTCTCACCCACTGCTCAAGCAGTTCCTCATAGGGGCCAAAAATATAAGGCCACCCAGGAGAGCTCCAATTCCAGCCTGGGATCTTAACTTTGTCTTGGAGAAACTCACTCTTCCTCCTTTCGAGCCAGCTGCTACTGCAGATTTAAAATTTCTTTCCTGGAAAACAGCTTTCCTGTTAGCAATCACTTCTGCAAGAAGGGTATCTGAATTTACAGGCCCTTATGGCAGTGGAACCTTTCATCATCTTTCATGCGGACAGGGTGTCCCTCAGGAGCAGTCCCTCCATGTCCAAGGTGGTATCCAGTGTGGCTCTTAATCAGTCCATTCATTTGCCTATTTTCTTTCCTAACCCACAGAACAAAGGGGAACGGATACTACCCTCTTTAGATGTGCACAGACAGCTTAGATTCGACTTGGACAAGACTAAACCTCAAAGGAAATCTGAACAACTGCTGGTGGCATTTGCTGCAGGGACAGGGGGGAAAGCTATTTCAAAACAAACCATTTCAAAATGGATAGGCCCTGCATTCATTTTTGCTATAAGCACTATGGAAAACCTATCCTACAGGTCATCAAGACCCCATTCAACCAGGGCTGCATCTACATCTACAGCCTTTCTCAGGGGCGTCCCTACTAGGGACATCCTAGAAGCTGCTACCTGGAGTTCTGTTCATACTTTCACCAAGCATTATCATTTGCCAATTTTCTCTAAGTCCAGAGATGGTTTTGCCACTGCAGTCTTGCAGGGCCTTATAGCTGATCCTAATTCTGTTTGAATTCCTCCTCCCAACCTTAGCTTTGGGAATCTACCCAAATGTAATGACTGCAACAGTGAAATTTGAACATAGTACAGTTGTGTACACTTACCATAAATGTAGATGTTCGAGTGTATTCACTGTTGCAGTCCTGGTTACCCTCCCTACAGCCCCCCTTTATTCTTTTGGCTATACCTCTACTCTCACTCGCTTTGCTCTAAGAGCTTTTTGGTGTATTTGCTTTTATGTTGGAGGTATATCCTCGTATTCATAGATTTAATTGATTCCCATTAGGGTGGCACCTGACATCTGGGGCAAGAAAAACTGATTTAATGGCATCGGCTGCATGTTTTATAACCCTGACGTCATGAAGAAGGGACAGCAACTGACAACAGGACTCAAGCCTTTGTTAATCAAGCCGACTGAGGGCTGCTGCAAGCAGATAACCCAAATGTAATGACTGCAACAGTGAATACGCTCTAACATCTACATTTATGTTAATTGCACACAACTGTACTTTCTCCAGACAACTGCCCCTTAACGATGTTAAAAAAAAAAAAATCTGAAAGATGAAAACCAAAAAAAAAAAAAAGTTTTTCTGTGTTCCTTTAACTGTAGCAAGCTTCTAGAAACAAAGAACTTGCTTCATTTATTACCACACACTTAGATTCACCATAACACAAAATGCAGTATCGGCATTCATTTATGATGTGATATTCCTACAGGTTCATAACTCAATGGCGGTACTGCACTTGCAGCCCACTGATGCGGTGACTATGCCCTGTAACAGCTTGCTTCTGGGGCAGCCACCCTCCTTGTCCTAACCTAGTTATGGCTTTGTGATTAAGACAGAGATGCTGGATGGTTTTGTGGTTGGAGAAGTAGACGGGTTGTAGTTAGAGGTTCATTATCGGGAATAAAGGGTTAGTAGACTTCTGCAGATCAGTCTTGGGCCCATTACTCTTCACTCTTTCCATTTCTGACTGAGTAGTAGATACATGCAGATCCATAGCAAGGTCATCTGATACTCTTTACATTTCCTTGAATTGATGCCCCCATTATCTCAGTTTAGGAGTAAAAATAGTCTCATCAAATTTGAAGGCCAAAACAAAACAACAAACTGCTTGCTACAGTTAAATCTCAACACAGTGTGTTTCACTTGTTTCAGGTATGACCACAAATGCAGTATCTGCATTCTTTAGTGAAAAGCAATATCATTGTGGCTTCATAAAAAAAATACTGGTATGCACTCTTTCACCACTGGAACTTGCCAGTCATACCTCTTAACAGCCTACACCTGAGGCAGCCACTCCATTCTCCCCACCCTAGTTGTGGTTGTGGATGCAGGCATCTTTTCTGTGTCTTACTTGCTGTGTTTGACTCCTCCACATTGCCACCTTGGGAGACGGGTGGACAGTAGTCTTTTCTTTGATAATCACATCGCCACAGTAGTCAGGAAATCCTTCTGTGTGGCACACCTCATCACAAGAGGTTTCTCATCCCGGAAAAAAGAGGTCATTGTTCCCCTCTACTCATCACTCATTAGATCCATTATAGAGTACAATGCCCCTTTTGGTATGTACCTCACAAGACATCTACAACAACTGGAAAGGCCGCAGAAACACCTCGCAAAGAGGATTACTGGCCTCAAACAGATGCCCTATGCAGACAGTCTCAAAAAACTCCAGCTTTACTTTGTTGCATATCGCCTACTCAGAGGCGATCTCTGCCTGACATACAAAGCTATGTCATACCTAGAGCTGTTGGACATACTCCACGTAAATTCCAATCCCTCTGAGCTACATGCTCTAGGGACCTAAACATGGTCACCACAATAAACAGAACATGCTGGAGGGATAGATTCCTGTCCCAGAGACTTCCCCTACTGTGGAACAAACTACCTATCCATATCAAACAAAGCTCCTCATTAGCACTCTTCAATAAAAATCTTGATGATTGGATGGGAGATAGGAAATTCACCCTGGGGATTACTTCTGTGGCTCTGCTTGACAGGGGCACAGGAAAATAATTTTTTGGGTGGCAAAAGCCAGGGTACCATTTGGCTGGACTTATATAGGCCCCCTTGGGCCAATGGCCTAGTACCCACCTATGAACCTATGAGTGCATTGTGACTATAGAGTGTTAGTTATTTAATTTCTTTTTGTTTGCAGATATCACTCTGTGCAGTCTTTTCCTGATTTATATTTGGCCCTTCGTAGATACTTCTCAGCGGTCCAGAATTCTGCCGAACGTTTCTGATTTTGCCTCATACTTTTTTCCCTTGTCTGACTTAAAGAAAATTGGATTTTCTGGTAATTTACTGATGATTAGTCAGTAATGCCAGACATTAGAGTTTCATACTTCTGTTCAACAAAATGTAAAGGAATTCCCAATACTATTCTAGCATGTCCAAAGGTCAGTTGTCAATCTCCTCTCCGGTCCAGCTGGTGAATCTGGGAATCTTGAGGCAATGTTACAACTGCCTCATGTACACACACAACCCTCTCCTCCTCCCAACAAATTCCGACACATGTGAGAGATGCAACCATATAGCCAAACTGGAGGCTAAGCTCTCTCAACTCAGTACTGGCGTAACCAGTCAGGAGGAGAAGGGAAACCACACTCACTACAATTCCAGTCTCACATAAACCTACCACGACAGCAAACCAAACACATAAACACACAAAAACATACTCGGAGGCTCTAAATAAAAATCTGCCTAAACAGCAGAGACCTCCAAAGCAGACACCCAAGTAACCGCTACCCCAAAACAAAACACGTGCAACACATAGCTCACAAAGCCAGTGTGCCGAACAGTCACAGCCCTTAAGGCTAAACAACACACCTGATAAACTTGTAATAGGTGACTCTATCATCAGGCACACTGACGTCCCGTTCACCAGGCTGAACAAGGAGAACGTCACGGTGAGCTGCCTGTCGGGCACTAGGATCCGCCACATAACACAAGCACTCGGGTCACTCCAAGGCAAGTACAAATATGACTCAGTCGTTGTCCATGCTGGTGTGAATGACCTGAGACGTACCTCCCTGGACTACATGAAAAGAGACACAGAGGAGCTCTCTGAGCATGTAGCCCAGGCCGGTATGACCCTGACCTTGAGTAGCATCTTACCCTCACCAAGAATGATGCCACAATATAAAGATAAGATGATCAATTTCAACAATTGGCTTAAGTATTGGTGTCATTCAAAGGGGATCCAATGCCTGTCAGCCTGGGACGACATGCTCGACAAGCCACGATGCTTTGCTAGGGACGACTTGCACCTGTCATCCCTGGGCTTTCTGATATTGGCAAAGGCTCTTGCCACTCCCATAGTGCTTTTTTTAGGCAAGGCTCAAAAGACAAACCCACCTCCATAAGTATCACAAGGGATAAGAAACTGAGTAATGCTACTCAACGCCAGAAGTCTAAACCTCAAGATGCACGCACTCAAAACTCTCCTTAGCATGGAGAACATCGGTATCTGTGCAGTAACAGAAACCTGGTTCAAGGCTTCTGAGAGCACCCCAGCACTACCAGGTTATACCTCATACCATGCTTTTCGGCCCCAAAACTTGGACCGAACCACAAAAGGAGGGGGAGTATCAATATTCGTCAAAGATACCCACACCTCCAGGTTGGTGGCACAGCACAAAGCATCAGAGACTATCCATGTGCAACTAACAGTGGGTAAAACTGCCTTCCAGTTTGTAGCCTGCTACAGACCACCCTCCCAAACCCAGGAACCCCACTCGGCCTTCCTGAGAACACTAGAAAATATAAAGGTCTCTCCAAACACCATTATATTGAGCGCCTTCAACTACCCAAACATAGACTGGGAGCATTACTCTAGCTCCAACACCCTAGTCCAAAGGTTCCTAGAATTTATAAACTCAAATGCTATGGAACAACTTGTTACCACTCCCGCAAGAGAGGAAACCCTACTGGACCTGATCATCACCAACATGTGGGCTCTATGCTCCAGACCAGAAATGTATCCCTCACTGGTAAGATCAGACCATAAACTAATCTCATTGGATATTCACATCCCGACCCCACCCCCTGCCCGAAAACCACAGTGAAAAACTTCTCTAAAGCAAATTTCACACTCCTCAAAACCGAGGTGGAATCCTTCAAAGCCCCCGGGCCTTGGAAGATACGGCCCAGACCGCAGAATCCTTTATAAACACATTCTATGAACACCTTCAGGAGTGCATGGATCATGCAATCCCAAATAAAACCAAGACCCAATCCTCCAAAGGCAGGCATCCTGTCTGGTGGACTCCAGCCATAAACAAACTATACAATAGAAGGAGGAAGCTACTACATGATGGAGCAAAATCCCAAAAAGGGAAGACATCTCTGATCAGTATTAGCAAAAAACTACGGGCACTCATAAAATCGTCTAAGGCCAGCTTCGAGAGAAAAATTGCACAGGACACTAAGGATAATCACAAGGCTTTCTTTAGTTATGTTAGGAACCTGGGTGGGAATTCCCAGATATGCTCAGAATTAGTCCAAAATGACAAAAAATACACCGAACCCACAGACATTGCCAACATCCTAGCTGACTGGTTCAGCGCAAACTTCTCTCCCCCCTCCCCACCAAAAGGGCAAATATCTATCCCAGCAGAGTGCTGCCACCCTGACATCTCAGATGCTCAGGTAAGAGTTGCCCTCTCCAAAGCAAAAAACACAGCATCAGTGGGACCAGACAGTGTCCCGGGCTGCGTCCTACATGAACTCCAAGAAGAGCTAAATCCAAACATAAAACTACTGTTCAATCTCAGCCTCACTACAGGATATATGCCCAAAGAGTGGCATACAGCAACAGTGGTCCCTCTCCACAAAGGTGGTGCCTCAACCGATCCTGGAAACTATCACCCCATAAGCCTGACTAGCTTGGTCTGCAAAGCTATGGAAAGGATCATCATGGACCTCATAAATAAAGATATTGGGGACCTACAGACACTGGATCTTACCCAGTTTGGCTTTAAGGGCAGATCCTGCCTCTTAAACTTGGTCGATTTCTTTGAAACAGTCACCAAGGCCATTGACGAGGGGAAGGTGGTCCACACAGCCTACCTGGACCTCGCAAAAGGCTTTGATACAATACCCCACTCAGGCATTAATGATAAGCTCACCAGCTTAAATATAAACCCCTATGTCACTAGATGGGTTGCTAACTGGCTCAAGGACAGAACCCACATGGTTAGAATTGCTGGAGCCATGTCAGACTCCAAACCATTTACAAGTGGCGTCCCACAAGGCTCAGTCCTGGGACCTCTCTTGTTCGGTATATATTTCTCGGAGGTACAGGCCAACATGGAAGGACTGTGGCTGACCAAGTTCACAGATGACTGCAAACTAGGTGCCATAATCGACTCTCCAGCTGACACAAGCATCCTCCAAAAGGGCCTCATAGAAAAACAACTGGTGCCAGAGCCATGGCCTCAAGCTAAACGGGAAAAAGTGTATAGTCATCCCCTTTGGCAAAAACTAAGTGCCCACAAATTACCACATAGGTGGTAATCCATTAAGTACGGAAGAAGTAATTAGGGACCTGGGGACCCAAGTTGATAGCAATCTCTCATTTGAAAACCACGTGGCCAAAGTGGTTAGAAAAACATTTTATATTGCCCACCTAATCATGAAGGGATTCACATCTAGATCAGGGGAGGTCATCGTGCCTCTTTACTCATCCCTCATCAGGCCCATAATTGAGTACAAATGCCCCTGTTGGGATGTACCTTACCAGACACCTGCAGCAACTGGAAAGACCCCAAAAGTACCTCACCAAGAGGATCAAAGGGCACAAACAGATGCCATATGCTGCCCGGTTAAAGAAACTCCATCTCTACTCAGTGGCATACCTCCTGCTCAGAGGCGATCTGTGCCTGACGTATAAAGCCATGTCCAACCCGGAATTAATGGACATGCTGCACCTCAGAAAATCCAAATCCCATTGAGCTACGCGCTCTAGAGACTTGAACCTCAGCACTGAAATAAATAGGACATGCTGGAGGGACAGATTCATAACCCAGAGGCTCCCTTCACTCTGGAATAAAATCCCACTCCAGGTTAGGCAGAGTCTCTCATTGACTCTCTTCAAGAGGAATCTTGATGAGTGGATGGGAGATCGTAGGTTTACCCTGGGTATCACTTCTGTGTCACTGTTAGACAGAGGCACAGTATACTAACCTCGAAAAAGGGCATAGCAAAATTCATTTAAAATGGGTGGCGAAAGCCAAACACACTCTGGCTAGGCATATAAATGCCCTAGGGCAGATAGCCTAGTATGAACCTATGGATAAAAATGTTGTTTTAAGTGAATTAGAGTAATGTATTCAAACTTTTCCAAATTCTGGCATTTGTCCCCCATTTTTTTGGCATGCCAACTTTTGTCTGTGCAAGATTGAGGTACATTGTGGATCAGGAATTGTGTCTTTTCTCCACTGAAGTGCAGTCTGAGTTGGTATGTGTGTTTAACAGGAGAAGGATAAGGGTGTAGAGGGGTTTGCCTCTTGCAAAAAAAAAAAAATGGTTAAAAGAATTTTCTTTTTATTTTTGATAAGTTGTGTTTTCAAGCAGCTGTGCTCAGCTAGGTTACATTTGTTGTGTTGCTTGGTTGAGTATATTGTATGTATATAATATTGGCCCTGTAATACATTGTATTAAAGCAGTACATTTTGGAAAGGTAAATCTCTGTAGTAAAATGTGTGATATATGTACGTCTTGTAGAGATGTTTTTAAATCTTTTTTTTTTTTCCAGGTATTCTAATATCTTTGTCACATCTCCTAGTCCAGATAATCTTCATACCCTCTTTGAGTTTGTCTTTAAAGGATTTGATGCCATGCATTATCAGGTAATGCTCTAGTATGTTACTGAAATATATTTACTGCAGATTTATTTTTACAGCTTCTAAGAGGATAAGAAGTATAATATGCATGCATGTTGAGTTCAGAAAGATGACTGGGAAAGGTTGAAAAATGCACAAAAGTACGATCTGTGAAATAAAGATATCTAACTCATTTTCAGGGAGGATCATATTAAACTGCATGCTTAAAAAATATAGCACATTACACAACTATTTAGGACTAAGAAATATTTAATACAAGAAGTCATTGCCTGTGTGCATGATAACAAAGCTGTTATCCCGAGAACGTCTTCATCCTTCTGTAACGTTTCTTCATGTGCTATGCCTTAACAGTGTACTTTCACACATTATCTGTGCTGTTAAAAGTCCCAAGCCTTATCTGTGTAAGTAATTCTCAATTTTGAAAGCAGCAAGAAAGAATGGAAAATCAATTGTAGCTTCAAAAGCCCTCATGCCCTGCCAATAAATATAATTCAGAGAACATTGTTTTATATAGCCCCTTTCAGTTTCCCTAGCTGCCGGCAGTAATTTAATCCTCGTTTTGACAGGTACAGCTTCATTTGTATTTTTTTTCAGTTGGTTTCTGTATGAGGATATATGCCTCTGAAGATGCAAGTATGTAGTCACCAGCAGGTGCACGGTTGGGACCTAACAAGCAAATGTGATAGTGTTCAATCTCGCCGTTTGTTCTTACACATGGGTTCGGAGCCGATCCTCGGCTCCGTGCCGGCCTCTTGCAAGCTCTGCATCGAGAAGAAGCTCGAGACAATCTAATACCCACAATCCCCCTCTGCCTTTACCTCAGATCTAGTTTGCCGCTGCTGCATTCGCATCGTTGGGAGCTAGCTCGAGGGTTTTCTAAGCTAAGATATAACTTTTTGTTGTATTTTACTGAGAATTTTATTTAACTTAATATTGTTAGTATTACCTGGTGTGATTGTGTTCTGGTTCCGTAGTTCTTTGGTACCGTTAACCCTTTTATCGGTATTTTTGTACCGGGGCCTACACCCTTACCATATACTGCTATATTGAGTCAAATTTACCTGATTGTGACTAACCGGATTTGACATTTACCTGATTGTGACATTTACCTGATTGTGACTATTTTTCCGGATTTGACTGTGTTTTTGTTTCTAGACTTGTTTATTACCTACAATGTCTGAGAAGGCAAAGTCTGGTTTCAAGCGTTGTCAGTGTGGCCAAAAAATGTCGGTCACTGACAACCATAGTTCCTGTGTCTACTGCCTTGGCCCTCTCCACTTACAAGAGGATTGCTCCATTTGTCACTCTTTCAGTGGGAGGGTCATGACAGATAGGCGCAGGAAACTAATGGACAGGGGTCTGTTGAAACCAGCTTTCCAAGAGGCTTTGGATGCTTCTGACCAGGCATCGAAGTCCTCTAAGGAATCGAAGACATCGGAGCCCAAGTCATCGGCTCCGAGCTCTTCTTCAAAGGTTAGATCACCGGTTCCACAGACTTCGGGGCCGAGTGTTCAACTGGTGTCGGTTCCTGAGCCTCGAGTCTTGGAACCGGTGATGGAGCTCCTCCTCGGCCATATTGAGGTCGGCTCCGTCTTCGGTTCCTTCGACCCGTTCCTCCTCTAAACTTTCGGATGTCGATATGGATCGTGTGGTGCAGAAGCTGCTGGAGCATTCGGCCCTCTCTAAACTTATTTCGGTTTCCACCCAGCTGGTGTCGAAACTTGAAGGCCTTCCTGTATCTCCATCCATTCCTCCTCCGAGACCGATTCAGTGTTCGGAGCCGGAAGAGGCTGATCTGCTGATTGTGGAGCCCTCGGGTCCAGAACCGTCCTTTTCTCGGTCTGTTCCCCTCACCTCGACTCCGTCGGACCAGTACCGGAGTCTCGAGCCGACGGTCTGTTCTTGGTTCCGGGGCGAGTCGAACCGGCGTGTCGGTTCCGACTCTCCCTCGGGCCTCGCACGGATCGATTCGGCTCCGTCCTCGGGGTCGATGCCTTCGGTGCCCGTGTCGGGGATTCTTCCCATTTCTTGAGCCGGGAGATTCTTCGATGCGGGACCCGGGGGCGTTCGACCTGATGAGGAAGGTGTTGTCTACCCAGACAACCACATCAGTGGAAGCAGTTTCTCCTCCCCATAAAGGGCCTTTGTCTTCATCTCCACCCACGGCCACATCCAAGCGTCGGGCACCAGTGTCTCAGCCACCCCTGGAGGTGCCCCTCTTCCTCGAGGCTTCTTCGGATGCTCCCCACGAGGAAGTCCCTAGGAAGAGACTGTGTAAGAGGAGACACTTGGATTCTCCACAAGAATCCATAACATCTGATACTGACTTAGATGAGTCAGAAGGGTCCCCTAAGTCACCTTCAGAAGATGTCTCTTTTCAGACATTTTGGAGATCCTGAAGCAGAGAGGTGACTGGCAGTCCCTTCCCCCTTCTGAGGATGAGTCAGTTCTGCTGAAGGCATTTGGTGCTCGCCCTTCCTCCTCCTGGGTCACTCCGCCCTTGAACTAATGGAACTTATTGCTCGAAGGGTGGGAGACTCCTGACACAGTGGAACCTGTTCCTAGGAAACCGAACAAGTACATCACAGCACCTCAGGATAAGTCCTACCTTACTAAAGGAGTTCCAGTAGACGCTATGGTGGTGGCTGCAGCCACGAAAAAGGAGATGTCGGAGTCTTCTTCGTCTGTCCATCCGCCTAATAAAGATTCTAGGACGATGGATAGATATGGGAAGCGCATTTTAGTTCAGCGGCTTTTTCCATGCGGTCCCTGAACTATTTGACCCATTTTACACGTCTGCAGAGGGATCTAGTCAAAGAGTTGGGAGATACCCTCCAGGGTTCTACAGATGCAGCTGTCTCAGAGAAAGTGACAGCGCAACTTAATACCCTAACATCGATTGTTAACTCGTCCATGAGGCTGATTTCCATCGCAGCCGAAGGTTCGAGTAGGGCAGTAGCTTCAGCGATTGCACGTCGTAGACAATCCAGGATGCGCCTATGCTCCTTTTGGAAGCCTTCAAGTCTTCCTTTACAAACGCCCCATTTGACGGTGCCACTCTTTTGGCCCCAAGGTAAAGGAGACCCTTACCCAGTGTGAACAAGAGGAAAGACTCTGTCTGCTGTCGGAGTCCGTTTTCCACCCCAACCAGACCGTACCCCAAAGGGCAACGCGGTGGGAAAATGTGTTTTCGAAACAAAATCAAGGGTCTTTCCGGGCACACAGGGTGATGCCCCTCTAGAGGCAGAGGAGGGGCAGAGGTGGAAGACGCCGCCCTGGCGGCAGAGGGGTCCGCAACATCAAGGTGACAGGGATACACTCCTGGTAAACCTTTCCAGCACTCCTGAGAGGAGGCCCGACTGTCCTGCTCTGGAGGCAGTCGGGGGTCGCAGCCTTTACCCTCAGGCCTGGCAAGATATAACTACAGACAATTGGGTAAAAGCGTAGTTACCAGAGGTTACACCATACCCTTTCTATCTTATCCCATTCCAAAGAAAAGACTCCCAGATGTACCGCCCATCTGCGAGAGCCAGCAGCTTTAGAAATTTCAAAGTTGTTAGACAAAAGAGTCATCCAGCCAGTCCCAGCGGACCAGCAAGGATTCGGGACTTACTCAAGGTTCTTTTTAGTTCCAAAGAAAACAGGGGACTGGAGGCCCATTCTAGACCTGAGTTACCTCAATACTTTCGTCAAGAAAGAAAAGTTCGAATGGTCACGCTTCAGTCGATCCTTCCATTTCTACAGAAGGACGAGTGGATGTGCTCAATAGATCTAGAGGATGCATACTACCACATCAAAATGGCCAGGGCATCCAGAGATCATTTGCGCTTCCAGCTGGGAGCCAGTCACTTTCAATTTCGAGCCCTGCCCTTTGGTCTGACCTCAGCCCCCAGGGTCTTCACCAAATGCATGGCAGTGGTAGCGTCTCACTTGAGACGTCAGGGATTCCAGGTGTTTCCGTATCTGGACGACTGGCTCCTTTCAGCCACCACCCGGCGTCAACTACTGCAGGCCAGAGACTATGTTCTTCAACTGTGTGTTCACCTAGGGATCTCCGTAAATTTCGGAAAATCCTTCAGCCATCACAAAATATCTTGTTCATAGGAGCAGAGTTAAACACACGGCAATTAATTCTGAGGCTTCCCACAGAAAGGATAGTATCGCTGCAGACTCGCATACGTCTTCTGCTCTTGTCAAGGAAATCTCCTGCAAAACTAGTTCTGAAGGTGTTGGGCCTCATGTCAGCCTCCCTTATTGCAATTCCCCTGGGAAGGCTGCACATGAGAGTTCTACAATGGCTACTGTTTGCTCAATGGTCATTTCAACAGCTACCTCTAACACACGAGATTCTCATAACAAAGACTTGCAAAACAGACCTAAACTGGTGGCTCCAAACGTGCAACCTTTCCCAGGAGGCCGTTTGTGCTACCGCCTACAGTTACGGTGACCACGGACGCTTCCCTGATAGGGTGGGGGGGCATCTTTCAGGGACAGACAGTCCAAGGCGAATGGACCAATTTGGAGTACAATCTGCACATCAATGTACTAGAGTTGAGGGCAGTGTTTCTAGCATTGCAACACTTTGCTCCCCTTCTTCCTCTAGGGACTATTGCAGTTCAGACGGACAACATGTCGGTAGTCTGGTACATAAACAAACAAGGGGGAACCAGGTCCTATCAACTATGCAGAGAGGCCATGAGAATTTGGCAGTGGGCAGAGTCCACGGGTCGCTTTCTAATAGCAACGCACATCCCGGGGTCATCCAACGTCATAGCCGACAAACTGAGCAGAGCAATTCTGCTACCACACGAGTGGTCTCTGAAACAGTCAGTGGCGAAAACGATTTTTCGCACATGGGGCCAGCCTTCCTGCGACCTGTTTGCGTCTCCAATGAACGCCAAATGCAGGAGCTACTTTGCCCTATTACCCCCTCCAGGGAAGTCCCCAGGGACGCACTGGTTCTGATTGGCCCCGGGACTCCTGTCGCATTTCCTCCATTTCCTCTGATACGAAATTTCTCCAGAAAGCCAGGAACCTTCACAGGACGATAATTCTCATTGCTCCATTCTGGCCTCGTCAAATTTGGTTTCCCTCCTGAAAACTCACTGCATTCGGGGACCCTGGATTCTGGACCCAGAGCCGGATCTGTTGACTCACTCGTCAGGGGTTCCCCATCCAGCGCTCCTGTCACTCCATCTAGCAGCTTGGCTGCTCCAATTCTAACTTAGCCAGGTCTGATCTCTTGTCACCAGCAGTTCAGAATATATTAGTGGCTTTGCATAAGGCTTCCACTACTAAAACATATACTAGCAAATGGAAACGGTTTGTATTCTGGGCGAATACACACCACGTTGATCCCTTTACAGCTCCTTTGAATAAGATTTTAGAGTTCTTGACAGACTTATTTCATCAGGGTGCTTCTCCTGCTACTCTAAGAGTTCAATTGGCTGCCATTTCAATTTCCATGTGGAAGAGTGTGGAGCTCCTATCATGGCTCACAGACTTTGTAAAGCCTTCTTAAAAGGAGTTTTTCATATTAGACCTCCGGTCAGATCTCCTACGTCACCTTGGAGTCTAAACTTGTTACTATCTAAATTAATGTTGCCCCTTTGAACCTGCCTCTTCTTGCCCATTAAAATTTTTGTCCTGGAAAACTCTCTTTCTGGTAGCCATTACTTCTGCTAGGCAGTGTCTGAACTTCAGGCTCTCTCCATCAAGCACCCTTATCTAATCTTTCACTCTGACAGAGTTTCTCTTCGTACCAATTCATCCTTCCTCCCTAAAGTGTGTTCTATTAACAACATTAATCAGTCCATTGAATTACCCACTTTCTTCAAAACCACTCCAACAAAATGGAGTATATGTTGCACAAATTGGATGTTCACAGACAGCTAAGGTTTTATTTGGATAGAACAAAAGATCACAGGAAAACAGATCAACTCTTTGTGGCTTTTGCTGATAGCAGGAAAGGACTTGCAGTTACCAAAAGAACTCTTTCAAAGTGGTTATCTGATTGTATAATCTATGTATACGATTCTGCAAATCAACCCCTTCTAAACAAACCCAAGGGACATTCCACAAGATCAATATCTACGTCTTTGGCTCATGCAGCTCGCCTACCTCTGGATGCTATTTGTGCGGCTGCTACCTGGTCTAAGCCACATACATTTATTTCTCATTATAAAGTAGATAAGGTTTCTAGGGACAGAGCAACCTTTGGTTCCACTGTGCTCAAGAACGTCCTCCCGTGAGTTCCTCAGGATTTAGGAGCTAGGGACGCTACCCATGTGTAAGAACAAACGGCGAGATTGAACACTATCACATATAGAAGTTATGTACTTACCATAACGTTCCATGTGGAGTGTTCATCTCGCCTTTGTTCTTACAGTCCCACCCTTAGGAGGAACGTTCTTTGATGCCTGGCCAGAAGCATTTTTACTACTGTCTTTATTCTCTGTACATAGTTGGTATACACATATACTTATATGTGTCTGTTATGTATGTATAGATGTATGGCATGAATGTACTGTTATGTAGATTGGTTTGCTTGCAAACTAGATCTGAGGTAAAGGCAGAGGGGGATTGTGGGTATTAGATTGTCTCGAGCTTCTTCTCGATGCAGAGCTTGCAAGAGGCCGGCACGGAGCCGAGGATCGGCTCCGAACCCATGTGTAAGAACAAAGGCGAGATGAACACTCCACATGGAACGTTATGGTAAGTACATAACTTCTATTTCCTTGCTCACATGCTAGATTATGTGAAGCTCAGGTGGGGCATCATGTAACTTCCCTGCCCAGGTACTTAAATCTCCTCAAACTCTAAGTAAATCAGGAATTTTACTGGATTCCCATCCTCCATTACTTCAAGGAGTCCAATTATCTGCATGTTTATGGCCCTGAAGTAATTTTCCAGCAGCTGTAAATGTCGCGTGATTACAGAGTTTAACTACAGAGATTCTCGCAGACTTTTTCTTTCTTGGTGATTTTTTTTTTTTTGCTCCTCTGCCTTTCGCACTAAAGCCTCCAATCATAAGACTCGGCCCATTCACCTATATGCTAGAGATGTACCCAGTACAGTATGGGATGAGCTTGTCCAGAAGAGTCTGTAATTCAGGGTGCTTTGAGAGATCATTGTGTCCTTCCTGACACCCTGCCCTTCTTATCCATCCCTGCAAGATTCCATACCTCCATCCCCTTCCTACACAAGTCTGCATTGCCCTATCATGGTTCCCTGTCGTTAGACAGGGAAGGGACATGGTGTATACCACCCCAAGAATTTCACATACTCTAGCATGTGAGTAAGGAACGAGTTTCTTTTTTGGGTCCCAACCATGCACCTGGTGGAGACTTACCCACTTGCATCACACAAGGATTACCAATACCCTTGTATCACTGAAGTCGGCTTTCTTCCATGTCAGAATGAAGGCTAGTATCTGTGGCTTGGGTAGTCACAGCACGCATGTGCTTCTCTATACCTGGGACTTGAGTTTTGTGCTCTTCCGCCTCTGCCTCATGCTAGAAAGACAGATGAGCCAGTGAAGAACCACCGCACCCTCCTCCTATGATGGGCAAGCTGTAGTCCTTTCCCATCCTTCCCCTCCTCTGGTCTTACAAAACCTGTGCCTACTACTCAAACTGTGTTATTTTTTTATTTTATTTTATTTATTTATTTTTTGAGGGTGGGGGGGTTGCAGTCAGGACATTGTCTTGAGGTACCACAGTGTCTGGGAAATATTAACATAATTTATTTGCTTAAATGCTTTATTTTCTTGTCTTGCCAAAGAAGAAGCGATTTATGATTTTATATATATATTTAAAAAAAAAAAAAAAAAAAAAGATAATGCAACTCTATTCTGAGTACCCAATAACGTTCACTATGGTGGGTTATCATGGGGAAATCTCGAAGATAGTTGAACATATTGGAATTTAATCACTTCCACTGACTATTGTTATTATTAACCTTTGTTGATTTCTTTTTCACAGGTAGTGCACTCTCTGCTTTGGTGCTGAAAGATCAGAAGACTGTGGGTTCACTTCCTGTAGTGCTTGGGTTTATTTTCAAGTACTGGCACTAGAATGAAGCAGTAAGGGGGATGCTGCACTCCTGAGTGTGCCAGCCTTTGAACTAAACTGAGGTCCCATCTGCCTGAGTTAGTGGTAGCTCAGGTGGATATAAAATATCCCATGGTACTTAATGGAAAAAAAAGAGTAGGGGGAAGTTGCTTGATGCCCTGGCCAACTTTCCTCTAGTCAATATGAATACCACCGTGTGCGTCCCCTGAAAAGATAGCACTGGCTTAGTGGGACTAATCCAATTAACCAAGTGTAAATAAAGAAGTAAATAAATTAATACATTTATGCAACCCAAACCATAGTAGTATAAAAAGTTGAAATACCTCTGTCCACAATAAAACATAAAGATGGCCTTCTTTTCCCATGTTGCAGTATTCATACTGTGGGATTTCCAGCCCCCAGGCAACCCAACATCGGCTCCTTTACAAAAGCTTAAGCCTGGCTGCCATAGGTGCGTTTGACGTCACACGTAAGGCCATAAACCATGGAGTATAAATGTGACGTCAGCACACGCAGACCTCAGAACTTTTCAGCCACAGATGACGATAAGTTGGACCGTTTCGCTCCTACATCCGAAGACTTCTAAAAGATAAGTAACTCGTTGGGGTTTGCCTTTTTCATAATTACTTAAGCTTTAGCTTGGTTGCTGTAGTTGTTTTCTTTGGCCGATGTGAGAGAAAAAGAGTAAATGTAGTTGCGGACGCCAAATTCCGCACAATGACTACCACAACTGCTGTGTCTTTTGTTTAGGTAAAGAACACCCATAAGGCCTGCTCTGTTTGTCAGTACTTTGTACCCAAGACCTTACACAGCCGTCTGGCCGGGTTAAATCTGTTTTTAGAAAACCAAAGGTTTAAACTCCTCATGCTTTGGATGGATCCTGAGTTGGTAGCCCAAGCCGAACAACCTCGGAAGAAGGGCAAGGTTTGCATTACTTCTCCAGATGCCACTCTGCCTTCGGATGTTCCGCGGACTTGCGTTCTAGGGGCCCGAGGAGCACTCGATTACTCCAGTTCCGATAGGCTCCTCTGGAAGAGAGGCCATGTCAGTAACCATGGAAAGCACATCAGCAGAGTTTATTCAGATGTCGGTCATAACCAATGTCGAGGGGGAACCATCGCTTGACCGGCCAACCGAGACTTCTCCTACTCCAGCGCAGGCCTCTGTTTCCTTACCTACCCGGACGCACACTCCTACTAAAAGGAAATGGAAAACAAAATATTTGAGCCTGATGCCTCAAGCAGCCCCAGACAGGGAATCATTTCCCTCTTCTTTGATACAGGCTTTTGTGGCACTTAGGCCTACAGGCCCTCCTCCCACTAGCATCCCTGTGCTGAGTCCTAGGCCGGCCTCTGCCGTCTCCCTGCCTTTACCCTCTACTCAGCAAGCAGTTACTGATGAAGACCCAGACCAGTCTTACTCCTCCTCCTCTGAGGAATCTGTCTCCTATGTCTTTCATAGTGCCTTTCCTATAGATTATTACACACCTGAAGAGGACTCTCGAAGGGGACTCCCCACCTGAGGACTTATTTGGGGAGACTATTTCAAAAATGAGAGTGTATTTCAAGTGGATTACTTCTTTAGTCTCTGAAATACAAAAGAGATACTTTGAGCTTTTACAGCTTGATTCCCCCTCACCTTCAGCCATCGCTTAAGTACATCCAGCTTTCTTGGATGCCTTCATTTCTGTTTCCAAGAACCCAGACTCTCAACCTCCTGCCCCTAAAAGGCCAGATAGGTTTTACAAAGTCCCTGATGACCTCAAGATCCTAATAAAACCACCCTTGACCGACTCAGCAGTTGTTGCAGTATCCCCAGGCAGGCAGACGCCTTATCCTTCCCTACTGGCATCTGATAAAGGCAGCAAAATCATGGACAGAATAGGAAAAAAAAGGTATACACCTTCTCTATTCTAGCTTTCAGGGCTATAAACTACCAAACTCACATGGTGAAGTTTGCGCTAGACCTGGTTTCTCAGACCACCACATTATTTATTTAATTTCCAGTTTGATGACCGGGGAGGTCCACTGGGCTCAAGGAGCCCATTTTCAGTGGAAGCCCAATGAAAAAGGGGTCTATATCAGAATATCGAAGTTTTAAAACTTCAAATGTTTTGAGCGAATGCTAAAAATAGCAAAGCTGCAGAACACCGAATTCTTTACAATTTTCAGCTCTGTGGTGGAAATTTATGGGTCGGGTTCAGGTAAGTGTGCAATTGTGTGGTTGTTTGGATTAGGGTGCGGGTTAGGTGAGTTAGGGTTAGGGCACGGGTTAGGTGAGCTAGGGGTGGGTTAAGTGAGTTAAGGTTAGGGCACGGGTTAGGTGAGTGTGCGATAGTGATGGACCTTAGGGTTTGGGTTAAGTGGATAGATAGTAGTATATGTATAGTTTAGTGTAGGGTTAAGTTGGTAGGATTATAAGCATGTGTGTGTGTGTATTGATGTTTTTTAGGTGTGCTTGTGTTGTATGTATGTGTTTTGGAATAGCGAATTTTTCCCCCAAGGAAAAATTTCACTGTTCTGAATGTTTGATATTATGTGGTTTAGATATTTTAGGTTCGATGAAATAGCATTCGCTATTTTCATCTTTCAGTAACGTCATATAAATGCAGAGAAAAGCTCCATATTACATAGTAAATATAGTACAATTAAGCAAATTGGAATATTAGTAAAACTAAGCAAAGTATAACAGCAAAATAGATGAACATGCATTACATACATGCTTACAGATTAGAGAAATAATAGTACAGAGTTTAAGTTGTACAGCGGTTGTAAATCATCTGTGAATGGTATACAAACTAAAATTTGTAAGATGGCAGTATATAAGATTAATCCCCAGGAAAGGGGAGAATAAAGGTGGGGAAGTATATTATGTACAATTAATGCATTTATGCAATAAGCAGGTTAGGTAGGTAGAGTGCAATTGCATTTACAATTATGGGAGAGGTAGGAATGGAGCTGGGTTTTAAAATGTTCAAAGTTTTCAGAAATTCTTAAAGTAGGAGGGAGAGAATTCCATTTTTTGGCCAAGGAAAAGGATAAGAAGCTGATCAGTGGGATGATTTGGTTTGCATACAGTAATTAGATTTTGCTGGGCAGATCTTAGAATTCTTTGTGGGGTGTATGGATGGTAAGATGTTTGTTAGTGCTGGGCATTTAGTTGGTTTAAAAATTAGCTTGTAGGCGGTAGTAAGTTGGAGGTAGTCAAGGTAGTTGGGAAGCTCTAGCCAATTCAGCAGGTGGAGAGAGATAAAGTGGTGGGCGGATTATTTGGATTTGGTGGTGAATTTTGAGATTTTGTTGCAACAGGTTTCCAGTGGAAGAAATAGAGGAAGATACGTTGGTTAGTAGGGGAGCATCGTACAGTAGTGACTGTAGTAAGTAGGTAGTGGCGAGTGTCTGTCTTGTAGAAGGGGAGAGAAAGTGGGAGTTTCTGTACAGCATACCAAGTTTCTGATGTGTTGTCTTAATATTTAGCTGAACATGAGTATCGAATTTTAGGTGTTAATCAATAGTAACCCCAAGAAGTTTAGCAAAAGGAAAAACTTCTATAATGGAGTTGGCATGGCTGATAATGTTGAAAGAGGTTTTGTTGAGAGGGAGGGATTTTGAAGGAGAGAATAGTAGAATTTTATATTTGTTAGCGTTCAGAGAGGTGATTTTGAAGCATCCAGTTCTCAGTACTTGAGAAGGCAGTTTGAGTTTTTGTTTGGAGCACGGGGAGGTTAGAAGCAGAGCAGACTAAAGTTGAGTTGTCTGCGTATTGTACTATTTTAGTGTTAGGAATGGCTGCATGGAAATCATTAATAAATATATTAAAGAGCATTGGGCCGAGTATGGATCCCTGGGGTACCCCGGTCAGGGTAGGAAGGAAGGCTGAGGTGCCAGTTTTCCATTTCATGGCCTGAGATCTGTTAGAGAGGTAGCTGCTGAATCAGGTGAGGGTGTTTTGAGCGAGAGTAAGGTTAGAAAGGTGGTTTAGGAGGTGGGTATTGGAGACAGTGTCAAAAGCCTTGGAGTTGAGAAGGACTGTGGATACAAGTTCTCCGGAGTCACAGGCGTGGTTTGCTATGTCTAGGAAAGAGAGAAAAGCAGTTATTGTGCTTTGGCCAGGACGGAAACCATGTTGTGTAGGGGTGAGGAGTGGGTTATTGGTAAGGAAAGGCATGAGCTGTAGGTGGATGCATTTCTCAATAATTTTTGAAATTGGGGAGAGAGTGGCTGTGTGTTGGAAGTTAAAAATGTTATTATTTTTGCCTCCTTTGTGGAGGGGTAGGATAAAGGCTGCACGCCACAGTTTGGGGGCATATGATTCCTGTATGGATCTATTAATGAGAATGCTAATGGGGATGGCGATACCGTCTGCTGCAAGTTTTAGAAAGAGTGAGGGGATATTGTCAGGGGCATTGGAGCATGACTTAAGCTTAGAGAAGTTTTTTATGTATGAGGTGGAGATGGGTTTGAGATGAAATATGGGAGAGGAGTGTTAGGGATGGAGGATTGGGTAGAGGGGTTTGAGTTGGGAGGGGGGTTGTGGTTTGGGAAGGTCTTGGTGAGTTCTGCTATAGAGTTAGTAAAGAAGGAGTTGAATAGAGTAGCTATTTCTAGGTCAGATTAACTACTGTCAGGGCAAGGATTGTTTTTGCTATCTGGGTTGAGAAGAAAGTTGGAGTTATAGAATTCTTTGGAGTTCTTAGCATGATTAGACTGGAGTTTGGTATAGTAAGATTTTTTTTATGTTGTATAATTTGTTTTTTTGGCTAGGTTGTGGAGTTGCTTATATTTAAGAAGGGTGTCAGGGTGCTTATTGTGATGGTAAAGTTTCCAGGTCTTGTCGTTTTGTTGCATAAGTGTTTTGGTATCTTTAGTCCACCATGGGGTGGAATTGGGTTTTATACATTTTGTTCTTGGTGGGGCTTGGGAGTTGAGGGTATCTAAGAAGGTTGAGTTGAAGAATTCAATGGCGGCGTCTAGGGAGAGAGAGTTTAGATTGTCCCAGTTTGTTAGTTTGAGAGAATTGGAGAAAGTTGTGGGGTTAAAGTTTGTAAGGTTTCTTGTATGGATATATTGGTGTAGGTGATGAGTGGAGGGGGTTGCTATATGGATAAAGGCTGACAAGTGGTCACTAATGGAGTCTGGTAAGATGCCTGTGTGTGAGATTTTATTTGGGTGAGAGACTAGGATCCAGTCAAGTGTGGAGCCCCAGGGGGGTTATTTTTATTAGGTTTGGAATGGCATTTATAAGTTGAGTGAAATTGAATAGATCGATATGGAGGGATTATTGGTATTAATTTTGTTCCAGTCAATGTTTACATCTCCTAGTATGAAAGTTTCAAGCTTAATATTAGTTGAGGCCCATAGAAGAATTTCTTAAAGTGTAGTCATATTATTTCCAGGGGGTATATAGAGGGCCATAACACAAATGCTTTTATAGTTACTAATTTTGAGTATTCCTTTGACTAGTTCGACATTGTTGAACTGGGCAATAGGATTTTGGTATGGAGTGATGGAGAGTAGGCTAGAGAAGATTATTTTTGCGGTCATATCCAAGAGCCTGAAACTCAGGGGGTAGGATTTCAAAGTCGTAAATGTGAGGTTTTAGCGATGTCTCAGAGACAGCTACTATGTCAAGTAGGGTATGGTATAGCCAGACATGGAAGTAGGCTGTTTTGTTTTTTAGACTCTGGCCATTAATGGTTAGTATGGTGGTAATGGTTGTGAAAGTGGGGAAAGCATAGTGAGTTTGGTATAATGAAAGTAGTTGGATTTTACGGGGACTGTAAGAGTGTAAGAGGGAGGGGTATAATGTGAATACAGGACCATATGGTTTGGGATGTTGGCTGCCACCCCTAACTGTCCAGCCAAAACTGACATTTCTACAGAATTGTCCCTTTCCACCCACGTAGCCAGACACATTATTCGCTGCATCTATGATGCAGCAGAAACAGCTGCCAGATCTGCTGCCACTGCACCAGCCTTGCACAGATGCTCCTGTCTCCGATTACAACCTCTGCCAGATGATTTTAAAGCCAAGATTATGGATGCTCCTCTGGATAGCAACCCTTCTATTTGGCAAAAATGCTGCAGAACCTTTTAAAAACTTGCAAGAAAAAAGCAAGGAACTGCAGGACATTAAGCACTTGCTAGTGTCCCCAGTGCCCAGATATACTATGGGAACTACCCAGCCAAAACATCCTTTGTCAGAAGGGTCCCTTCCACCTCTTGCCCTTCTACTGCCAGACCTTGTAGGGGACCTCAGAGACAACCTTATGCCAGGCCCCTTCAACCACAACCCCCCAGCAAACAGCCCTTTCCAGATAGAGGGGGACCCTCCTCCGCGCGACTGCCTTGCCCAAGTGCCCCTGTCCACATGCCTTACCCAGTGCCCCTCCCCTTTTAGAAAACCATCACTACAGATCTGTGAGTTCTTTCCATCATCCAAAAAGGATGCTTTCTTTCCTGGAAAGAAAAACCTACACCATTAAGGATCCCTTTCCCTCCCAAAAATCAACTCCCTCTACTTCCTCCCATTCTGCAGGAACTAGTCAAGGAACCATAGAACCAGTCCCCTCAGGGCAGGAAGGATGAGGCTTCTACTGTCACCTTTTCTTAGCCCTAAGAACGATTGGCCTCTGGAGACCTGTCCTGGACCTCTCATACCTAAACCTGTTCCTACAGGTCACCTCCTTCAAGATACTCTACCTTCAAACTCTTTTACCCCTCATCCCATCTCAAGCCTTCATGGTCAAGCTAGACCTAAAGGGTGCATACCTGCACATCCCAATCAGACCTTCCCACAGGAGGTTCCTACGGTTCTCTGGGCCCTCCTCTTATTTTCAATTTACTGCATTCCCTTTTGGCTTTTCTATGGCACTCAAAGTTTTTACCAAGTGCTTAGCCTCAGCCATCGCCCATTGCAGAACCAAGGGAGTACAAATCTACCCTTACTTGGATGATATTCTCATTTTGCCAGAATCAGAGTCCACCCTTCTGGCAAATCTCCAATTCACCATGTCCCTACTAGACAACCTGGGTTTCACCCTCAACCTCCAAAAGTCCTCTCTCCTCCCATAGCAGGGCAAGGTTTTCCTTTGGTGCCAAATCAAAACAGATCTAATGAGATCTTTCTTCCCACCAGACAAGGTATGGTCCCTCTCCTTCTATTTTCTAAGTCTGACAGAATCTCAACCTAACTAAGACAGTTTCTACAAACTATAGGTCTCATGGCTGCCACCATCCCCATGCTCCCACTAGCAAGGATGCACATGAGAAAATTCCAGTGGTACTTAAAGAATGTTTGCTCACAGAACCAACAACCTCTAGACAAACTCATTCCCGTTCTGCCCTGTCTAAAATTATAGCTGAAGTGGTGGATTCAGCAGGTTTCCAACAACCAGGGAATTCCTGTGTAGCTCCCTCCCACTTACCAGTCTGTGCACACAGATGCTTCAGACTTAGGATGGGGAGCAACCCTGCAGGGCTTACAGGTACAACAGTGCTGGTCCCCTGCCCTGCAAAAACAGCACATTAGTTTCAGGGAAATGACTGCTGTCCTACTAGCTCTAAGCATCTTCCTTCCCATGCTGCAACCAGGGATACTCCACACTGTGACAGACAATACTACTGTTGCAGTACCTAAACAAACAAGGAGGGACAAAGGCATACCAGTTATGTCAGATAACCGTGCAAGTCTAGGAAATAGCAGCAAAACACAACCTCTTCCTGAAAGCTTCATACTTCCTGTCTCTGGAAAAGAAGCAACTGGACTTGCTCAGCAGAACCACCTCTGTGCAACACGAATGGATATTGCACTTGGATACCTTCCTACACGTAGTCCACCAGTGGGGCACACCACAAGTGGATCTGTTTGCCTCCCCCCAGAACAGACAGCTGAACAGATTTTGCAGCAGGACTCACTCACCACTAACTTGGAGAGTGGATGCCTTCAGTTTTTCATATTAGGGAATGTACCTATAAGCCTTCCCTCCTTTCCCCTCTAATTCAGTGTGTCCTTCTGAAAATCAAGAAGGAACAACCAAAAATCTTGCTTGTGACTCCTTATTGGCCAAAGCAATACTGGTTCCCCTTTCTGTTTTCACTAACCAAGGGCAATCACCACAAGTTACCCCACCAGGTGGACCTACTAACTCAGCAATAGGGCTCCCTCCTGCACCCACAACTGTCTTTACTACAACTAACTGTGGTTGATCAACATTTGATCCCTTCTAGACAACATTACTCAGAAGATCTGCTCTCTCTCCTGAGGGAGGCTAGGAAACCAACAGCTAGAAAAAACTACTTGTCTAAATGGCAGAGATTCTCAAAATGGTGTTCCCTGAGAAACAAGGACCCATTTCTGGCAGATCCTTCCTTGGTCCTGAACTATACATGCAGACTCATTAAGGAGGGACTAGCTTACTCTTCTGTCAAAGTCCATCGTTCAGCCATTTCTGCATGCTTGCCTTTACAGCCACCTCTTCTTTTCAGGTTGGATGTAAAATGTTTCCTGAGAGAGGTCTTGCACATCAGACCACCAAGAAAGCCCATCCCTCCTCCCTGGGACCTCAACTTTGTGCTGCAAAAGCTTACCCTATCCCTTTTGAGCCTGCCAGTACAGCATCTCTTCAAATGTGTACATGGAAAACTATCCTATTAGTGGCCATTGCCTCTACTAGAAGAGTGTCTAAATTACAGGCCCTGATGGCTTGCCTTTCTTACACCACATTCCACAATGACAGGGTTACCCTACGCACTAACCCCTCCTTTATGATGCCCAAAGTAGTTAACAAACTATCCTTAAACCAGTTTATTCACCTACCCACCTTCTTCCCCTCCCCTACTAACTCCGCAGAGAGGATTCTCCATTCCCTAGATGTACATAGGCAACTGAGAGATTCTATTTGGACAAAACCAAGTCTTTCAGAAAATCTGACCAACTGTTCATTTCCTTCCATCCCAGGGCCTTGAGTAAGGCAGACTCCAAACAAGCTATCTCCTCCTGGATCAGCAAATCCATCCTTTTTTGCTACTCTCATCAACACAAACCCATTGCCTCAAGGAGTGTGAGCCCATTCAACCAGAGCCATGGCTACCTCAAAGGCCTTCATGAAAGGACTAGGCACAGCTTCCATCGTGGAGGCAGCCACCTGTTCCGCAGTTCATACGTTTACTAAGCACTACAACTTGGACCAGGTCTCTAGAGCCAGGGCAGGATTTGCTAGGGCAATAATGCAAGGATTCCTAGAATCCTCCATCACTGCCACCTCCCAACATTCCTCCTAGCTGTGGTACTCTCCAACAGTATGAATACTGCAACATGGGAATAGAAAGACATAGAAGAGTTGTGTAAAATCTTGCCATAACCATAGATGTCCTTCTCTTCCATGGTGCAGTATTCCTTCCCGACCCTTCATCCCCCTGATGTCATCTGTCTTCTCTAGTGTATCCCGTCACTACAGGCCACTCTCTACAGCCCTGTGGGGACATTTGCTTTTGCTTCTCTTTGGCCTTCTAGTCTCTTCTCTGGGCTGCAAGTTCTGAGGTCTGTACATGCTGACGTCACATTTATACTCCATGGTTTATGGCCGTACATGTGACGTCCCACGCATCTACGGAAGCCAGGCTTAAGCTTTTGTATAGGAGCCGGTGTCTGATCGCTGGAAATCCCACAGTATTAATACGACAACATGGAAGAGAAGGACATCTATGGTTATGGTAAGTTTTTACACAACTATTCTTTCATATTTATTGCAGAGCTTTTGAGTTCATTATCACTGTTCTGTGGTACCTTGGTAAGATATTACTACAAGGTTGTGTCAAAACTATTATAGATGTTTTATTTCATTATATTATACATTTTGAAATTCATGTTTGCATTATTTGTGTGAGCACCTGTCTTAACAGAGGAAAGGTATTATCAAAGGCCAGTTAAGGGCATCTCAAATGACTTATGATTATAAACAATTTACTGAGGAAATTACATTTATTAGACTATTTTTGGAAAGGGACTGTCCCACTGATATGATTATAAGAATGGAATGTAAGGTTCATAATGATAGAGAACTTGTGTGGTAC
Organism: Protopterus annectens; assembly: GCF_019279795.1. NCBI lineage: Eukaryota > Metazoa > Chordata > Ceratodontiformes > Protopteridae > Protopterus > Protopterus annectens. Next base: position 258,795,741 of record NC_056743.1, read on the forward strand.
AGTTTTAGGTAGAGGTATGTCTGAATTTGAGAACAGTCGGACCTCTAATATAACATCCCTAAAAGCCTTTGAGAATATTATTAATAGGGACTGGGAAAGAGTTAACTTGTTTTCCAAGTATAAAGAATAATATTCTGTGAAACAATCTTTTTGTAAGAAAGAAAAATAGGAACATTAAACAAATTTTGAAATTTGAAATGGAGAAAATGACTTTAAGTACCTAGACGTTAAGAACATTTAAATGTGGAAATTGTAATCAGTGTACCTATTTATGTATTATAGATCAAATTTATTTAGAAGCTAGGAAGTGGGTCCTTTAGACAATGGGCATTATAACTGTATTAATAAAGGTGAAGTTCATTTAGTCCAGTGTTTAGGCTGCACCAGTTTATGTTGGGAAAACAGTGTGTGTTAAAAAAAGGTATATGAACATGTGTATCATGTTCATCATGACATTGAAACAAATGCTGTTTTTAGACATATACACATTCTTGTTCACAAAGTAAATTTTGTTTCTTTGTGTTAGAACAAATCCTTAAAAGTGAAAGGGGAAGATCCTAGGAAACCGCAATTGAATATAAAGAGCTGGTATAGCAATTAAAGTTGGATGTAGAAACACCAACTGGGCTGAATGATAGTAATTCAAGTGCCGTTAGAATATGGGCAACTAAACTGTAGGACTTTTTCTTACAAGTTATTGTCATGCTATTCATATTTTATAATTGAGCAAACCTTTCTGTTTTAATTTTAAGTTATTTAAATGTATGTATAATAATTTATTGATTAATTGTAGTCTGTGGTTGGAGGAGAGGTATCACATGGGTTGTACAGATTGTTTAAATTCATGTTATGGTATATAGGTAGTTCTGATGAAGTCTTGTACGTGAGAGATGAAAAGTGCTCAATTATTTTTTGTTTGCAATAAATTGTGACTGCATTACATCTTTGTCATTGCCTTTAGCGATTGTTCACTTTAGTTTTGTGTTATTAGTTCTTGGTTGGCATTCTGGATTGTAGTTTGTTGGATTATTCTGCATGTATTGTTTTCACAATTTCCATTTTTTCTGTGCAATTTGCCTTTTTCTAAAGATCCCACTTCTTTCTTTTATCTCTGTTACAACATTCAGTACTTCAAATACACTTGGTGTAGACTTTGATTTCCATTTTCTAGTAAATGCTTTTTTGGCAGCCACCATAATTAAACTTAACAAGACCTTACTGTGTCTAGGCAATTCAGATCTTGTATTCCAGCTCAAAAAAATCATTTCCTTAGTTACACTCATTTGTTCACCCACTATGTCTGACAGAGTACACCGTAGGGAAATTTTAGTCTGCCAACTCATTACACTCTCAAAACATATGTTCCCAGTTACTCACTTCTTCCACATCACATCTTCAGTATTTGATATCTGCCTGAAGAGAAATTCTTTTGAGTCTGCTTGTGGTGTAATAATACGGTACTTTTCAGGGCAACAGTTGTAAGGCGCATGGATGGATAGACCTATCCTTGAAATTGCAATGCAGCATTGCAGTTACTGAGTAAAATCAAAATGGTTGTTCAAGTTCGCAGATTTGCCCAATGCAAACGCTTGTCACATCCAGCCCTTTCCTAGTACCGAGTTCCATTTGTCTGAACCCTAATTTTCTGGGCCTTTCACCTTTTGTTATCACTGCTCTCCTCGTCATTTTGTAGGATCTATATTAAATTAGCTAACGCAAGCGAGCATTGATTTATCAACCCCATGTAAGTGAAAGCTTACAATCCCGAATACTTAACAGCGATTTCTTTCCAAGGGAAAAAAAAATCGCTGTTCCAGAAAAGAAAAGGAAAAAAAAAAAAACTTTTAAAACATTACATAAAGTGGGGGACTTCACCCTCCTTGATCTTGGGGGGTCTGTGCCCCCATACTTAAATATACCAACTCTGAGATCACACTACAGTGATGAAAACGGCAAAGTAATGGAGACAGCCAAGCGATTTCTTTCCCAGGGAAAGAAGTCGCTTATATGCTTTTTCGCTATTTTGCTGTTTTGTGCTTTCAAATTCAATCGCATTTGAAAGAATGCGTCTTCGATCATATAATTGGAACTTGTTTTCTCTGCATCATGAAACTGTAGCAAATCCCCAGGTAATTCCTAGCTAGGGAGTGATTGATGGAAGTTATTTTGTGAGAAAATAAGGAAGTGCTTCTCTCTTCACCTATTAGTTGCTTTGTAAGGGAGTAAAGTTGTCGCTCTGTCCAAAGAGATTGTATCCCCAACTGCAATTATTATTAAACAGCAGAAGCAGCATTGACTTCAGATCTCCCCATTCATAGTGTGTGCACGTTGACAGATAGGCTTCCCAGCATTATAAGTTTTAATACAGTGAGGCTTACAAATCAGCTGATGGTCGGAAAGAGGAGCACTTCCTTTTTTTCTTTTCAGAATAGCCGCGGTGGTGCAGTGGTAGCATTGTTGCCTCATAGCAAGAGTTTCTCCCATTTGATTCTCGGCTGGAGCACCTTCTGTGTGGAGTCTGCATGTCCTCCCAGCAGTCGAGTGGCGTTCGAAAGATCTGCGTAGAATGGATGTGCCTTCGTTGAAGGTTGGGTGTCGTGCTGGCACCTTGGCATCCGTAAAAAAAACTACTGCCAATCATTAGTGGACCAGAGATTCGCTGTGGTGACCTCTAACCCGGAAAAGCCGAAAGAAGAAGAAAAACAATGTCTGTCTTTCACACCCTCTTTTTCATTTAACCAGGGATCGTTCGACACCTGTCTGTATAGGCAGCAGGGAGGAAACAGCAAGAGTTCTGTTACCGCAAAGCCAAATTTGAAGACAGAACAGAACACTGAAGTGACCACTGCTGACTTGTCAGAAAAAATATACTAGGGGGAGGAAGACGACAAAGGTAAACCCAGAAAAATATTAGGCAGCGGTGACTTCCCATCAAGCGCACTTTTAGCCTGTTGCCCTGATAACGGAAAAGTACCAATAATACTTGTGTGAACACTTCCGAGCAAAAATACTAAATCTCTTAGACTTTGTTGTATATTTGGGGGCAATGCATATGCCCTCTTATTGTTTCCTTGTGAACTTCTTATCCAGTCTCTCTTCCCAATCTGTTCTAACATCCTTAGATTGATTCCTATAGTTATTGTGCAATGTTTTATATACCCTACTAATCCCTTTTTCACAACTGCTTCTATTCTAGATTTAACTAAAAACTGTAACAGCAGGTCTTTAACAATTCTCCTGTCCCTTTGTCTTTGCCTATATTCTTGATATCAATCCCAGATAGGGAATGCGGTCTCTGGCCTGCATTCCAAATGTCTTCTTGCCCTGATGTTCTTCGTGTTTCACTGTTGCAGTCATTACATTTGGTTAATCTGCTGGCAAGTTGCCCTCAGTCGGCCTGATTAACAAAATCTTGGGTCCTGCGTCAGTTGCTGTCCCTCCTTCCATGATGTTAGGTCATCAGGGGTATAAAACATGCAGCCGGCACCATTACATCAGTCTTTCTTGCCGCACGGTGCCCAAAGCAGAAGTATTTCGCAAGTGCCGGTCGGCCGACTCCTGAAATTTTTTCGAGTTTCAGATCTTAAGTCTTCAACTAAAAAGCTAAGTACCCCGTTGGGGAAACTTTTTCTTGCTCCTTACCGATGTCAGTAAAAGTTAATAATTGCATTACTTGTGGGAAGCAAATACCTCACAAGGATTTCCATTTGTACTGTATTCCTTGCCTAGGCCCAGACCAAGACGTACCTTGCTGTCTGTTCTGTGCTTTATTTAATCAGCGCACTATCAAACGTTGGTACATTTTTGCTTCTAAATATTTTGGATCACGCTTTAATTATCCAGAAATGTCGTCGGTTAGCAATCTGACTACCGGAATTCCTAAAAAACGCAAAGAAAAAGACAGAGATAGGCCGTTGAGGTCCAAAACTGCCGACGATGCTTCTCCTAAGCCAGTCGCCAGTTCGCCGGTACTCAATGAGGCACTTTCGCAGCCCCTGCTACCCGCTACTTCTGATTCGCAGGCTTCTACTGAGACCCATTTGGAGTCCGGTATGCTGTGAGATGCTTTAATTATGGAACCTGCGGATGTCTCTACCTTGGATGGGTCTGGAGCCGCTGTGCAGGCACCGGCTTCTGAGGGTGTTTTCAGGCCTACAGATTTGTATATTAAACAGACGCCATCTTCAAAACTAAGGCCAAAATCTCAACCTGTGTCTAAAAAAAGCCGCCTAAGGCTATGTGCAGGCCCCTATGCCTAAATAACAAATGATCAAAATGGCTGAAGATTTAATTACTCTGATCAGGGGTAGCCAACCCCCCCCCCCCCCCAAAAGGCCTAGGCAAGATATTGACTATGAATCTTCTGAACAGGATTCTATTTCTTCTGACTCTTCTAATGAACAGGAATTGTCTATACCTACTTATGAGGACTGTGATGCAGAGGATTCCATTCCTTCTGCTTCTCCCCTGAGGATTTTTCTTTTGGGGAAACTTTACATACCTTAAGGGGACATTTTCACTAGGAAAGTCAGGACTTTTCTGAATCTAAAAAGAGGCTTAGGGATTTTCTTCTTATTCCTCAGCATAGGCCTTTGGCTATACCTCCTGTTCTAGACACTGTTGATGTTTTTTCTGAATCTAGTATGGCACCTGATTCTCTGCCTCCGGCTCCTTGTAAGCCAGACATACTACAGGGTTCTTCACTCCCACAAATTCCTTTTCAAAAATCCTGTTGAGGATCCTGAAACCTTTTCTCAGGGCCCCAAGGGCATTAAGGCTTCTACTTCTAAAAATCCCACCCCTTCTGATACAGATTCCAGGTCACTGGATAGATGGGGTAAGGAGGTCTACACTTCTGCAACCTTTGCAATCAGGGCTTTAAACTGTCAATTTCATATGCTAAAATATCAGCAGCATATCATGCGACTGCTTAAACAGAAAATGATGTTGATTTGTGACTGTGTGGAAAATAAAGATTTACAGGATATATTGCATTCAGCAGAACAAGTTGGAAAATGTACTTTGCAATGTGGTTTTGATTCTTTGGAGGCCTCTTGCAGGGCTGCTGTAACTGGGTCTGTGCTAAGAAGGCATGCTTAGCTCAAAGAGCAAACTCTGCCTGATCATGTTAAAGCAAAATTGTTGGATGTTCCTTTACAACAGGACCGTCTCTTTGTTAATAAGGCTGAAGAAGTTCTAAAAAAGATGGATGATAAAGCTAAATCTATGCAAACTGTGAAAGATTTCTTACAAGTGCAACCTCCAAGATTTAGTAGGCACTGGCTTACTAAGAACTTCCTTTCCAGTTCCTACGAGAGCCACTCAAGTCAAACCCAGACATTCCAAAGGCACCAGGTTTCAGGCACAAGGGACTTTCAGAACAAAGCAATGGGGTGCCTCCTCTTCCAAATCTGGAAACAACAAGACACCTCCCTATGCTATGGTAAGCAGTCTCAATGACTTTCCTCTACGCTTACCAAGCACTTAACTTTTAGCCATCCCTTTGGGGGGAAAACTGGCTATTGATGCAAAAAACTGACAACTTATAACCCAGGACAAATGGGTTTTAAATATAGTATCCCAGGGATACAGATTTAATTTCCACATGTTGCCAACTCCAAACGGATGGCCAGACCTACCCCCAAATCAGTGGGCAGAGGCCCAGAAACAAGTACTTTCCCTCATGGGCATGGGGGCTATTCAGCTAGTACCAGAAGAGGAAAAGGGACAAGGTTTCTATTCAAGACTTTTCCTGGTACCCAGAAAAGACAAATCATGGCATCCAATTCTGGACTTATCCACTCTAAACACCTTTCTGGACATTCCAAAATTCAAGATGCTGACTCTCTACCAGTTACTTCCTATGCTAGGCAAAGATGCCTGGTTGGCAACTCTAGATTTAAGAGAGGCATACCTGCATATCCCAATCAGGGAATCTTGCAGAAGATACCTCCGCTTCAAAGCAGGCTACTTGCATTACCAGTTCTCTGCACTGCCCTTTGGCTTATCTACTGCGCCCAGGGTCTTTACAAAGTGCCTGGCTCCAGTAATTGCAGTTTGCAGGCAAAGAAATATTCAACTATATCCATACCTGGACAATTCTCTAATTCAGGCAGAAAACAAGGACATTCTTCTAAAACATCTGGCATTTGTAAAAAGGGTTCTAACTTGTCTAGGGTACACTATAAACGAAAAGAAATCACAACTGGTACCCTCTCAAAAAATTACAATTCTGGGTGCAAGCTTGAATACAACTGCCCAGATGGCTTTCCTTACGCCAGAGAAGCAAATTCATTTGATGACTTGCTTCAAACAGGTGGCCACAAAAACCCTGCTTTCTGCAAGGCAAATACTGCAAGCCTTGGGGTTCATGGCCTCCTGCAATCTTCTAATTCCATATGCAAGACTGCATATGAGGAAACTTCAGTGGTATTTAAAAGTCTATGGAGTCAGCATTGTCACAGCCTGGAAACAATGATTCCTATCATACCTTGCCTGCGCCTAGAGTTCCTATGGTGGGCAGAGGCCTGCCACCAGAACAAGAGACTGCCATTCATACCACCCCTTGCCACCCAAACCCTAACTACAGATGCATCAGACTATGCATTGGGTGCTCATCTGGCAGGGAAGTGCATTCAGGGAAAATGGAGCCCAAATCAAATGCATCTTCACATAAACCAAAAAGAAATGCTAGCTGTACAGAATGCACTGGCAGCCTATAAGGACTACCTTCATCCAGGGCAATTACTGATAAAGACGGACAACACCATGGATATGTGGTACGTAAACAAGCAGGGGGGGGGGTACACACTCCTACCCCCTCTGCAGACTAGCCATGGCATTGTGGAACACGGCCTTGAGCTATCAAGTACAACTACAAGCTCAATTCCTGCCAGGAAAGCTGAATACTCTGGCAGACGAACTAAGCAGAAATCTCATGGACCCACACAAATGGAAACTGGAACCACGAATTTTCAACATGTTGACATGCAAATGGGGGAGACCAGACATGGATCTTTTTGCCTCACCCCAGAACTATCAGTTGAACCCCTGCCTGGGACCTTAATTTTGTATTGGAGAAACTCTCTCTCCCTCCTTTCGAGCCAGCTGCTACTGCAGATTTAAAATTTCTCTCCTGGAAAACAGCTTTCCTTTTAGCAGTCACTTCAGCTAGAAGGATTTCCAAATTACAGGCTCTTATGGCATTGGAGCCTTTCATCATTTTTCATGCAGATAGGGTATCTCTCAGGACCAACCCATCCTTCGTGCCTAAGATGGTATCCATTGTGGCTCTTAATCAGATAATTAATTTGCCAGCTTTCTTTCCCAGTCCACAGAACAAGGGGGAGCGGATTCTGCATTCATTGGATGTACACAGACAACTTAGATTTTACTTAAACAGGACTAAATCTCAAAGAAAATCTGAACAACTGCTGGTAGCATTTGCTGCAGGGGCAGAGGGAAAGGCTATTTCAAAGCAAACCATTTCCAAATGAATAAGCCATTGTATTCGTTTCTGCTATGAGCACCATGGAAAAACTATCACCCAGGGGATCAGATCCCATTCCACCAGGGTTGCGTCTACTTCAACAGCCTTTCTCAGAGGTGTTCCTACCAGGGACATTCTAGAAGCTGCTACCTGTTCATAGTTTCACCAAACATTACCATTTACCACTTTTCTCTAAATCCAGAGCTGGCTTTGCCACTACTGTCCTGCAGGGCCTTATAGCTGGTCCTAATGCTGTATAATTTACTCCTCCCAACAATAGCTTTGGGAATCTACCCAAATGTAATAACTACAACAGTGAAACACAAAGAACATAGTACAGTTAACCATAAATGTAGATGTTCGAGTGTATTCACTGTTGCAGTCCTGGTTACCCTCCCTCCAGACCCCTAGTTTTCTCTGGCTATACCTCTACTTTCTTTTACTATGCTTAAAAGCCCTTTTCGTGCATTTGCTTTTGGTTGGAGGTATATATTTTTTGTGTTTTTAATTTTATTTACTCCCCATTTGGGGGGCACCTGACATCTGGGGCAAGAAAAACTGATGTAATGGCGTCAGCTGCATGTTTTATACCCCTGAGAACCTGACTTCATGGAAGAAGGGACAGCAACCAACGCAGGATCCAAGACTTTGTTAGTCAGGCCGACTAAGGACAACCTGCCAGCAGATTACCCAAATGTAATGACTGCAACAGTGAATACATTAGCACATCTACATTTATGTTAAGTGTGCACAACTGTACTTTCTCACTCTGTTCCTTTTCCTTTCAACTTATTTGCTGCCAATACCTTGGCTCCTATTGCTAATTTTCTCTAGCAAGTTCCAGCCCCCTTTTACCTTTTCTCTGTACTCCTAGTTGCAGTCATCCCTATCTGCAAAATCTCCTTTCTCCATTCTTATGTTGACTTGGTTCTTAGAGTACTTTCTGCTACTTTATTAATGTAATATTCTGTATGTCTGACTGTTCTCCTTGAGGATCTGTAGCCAGAATCCCCCTATCTCCTTATTTCTTGAATTCCCCCCTGCTTATGTTATGTTTAACAGCCTCTTAACTGTGTAGCTCTAAAATATCCCTTCGCATCAGGCAATCCTAAACCACCTTGTGTTATTATTATTATTTTATTTACATTTGTTGACCGGGAGAGTCCGACTGGACACAGGTCTGTTTTCAGCGGAGGCCCGGGGAGAAAAGCTCCACATTAAGTATTATTTGCATTATACAGTTAAAAAAACATAGCATTTAAATATAGACATTAGTCCAGCTAAGGACGCAAGACAAGAAGAAAACAGATGTAAAACAGCTGTAGAGCATAGTACAGTTTTAAAATATGGTGACATATACTAAACATGGTTAAAATGTAGTTGAGATTCATCAATGAACAATTGATACAAACTGTTTTTGAGGTACATAACAGCTATTAACAGTTGTTGCTACAAGAAGTTAGTATTATGTGGTAGGTAGCTGGGAACATGAGTAGCCAAGCTTGCTAAGAGTAGGTTGTTCATAGGGGACTGAGAGAGGTAGTGGGTGGGGAGGGAATGGTATTGGTGGGGGGGTTGCAAGGGCATATCTGGCAAGTTTTGAAGTGTGATTTTAGTAAGGATTTAAAGTGGATGCAAGAAGTTACAAAGGTAATTGAGGATGGGGGGAGTTCCAGAGTTTGGCTATAGTGCAGGAGAATAATGCTTCTCCAGCAGAGTTAATGGCTCTTGTGACCTGTAGGAGGGTTTTGTGGCTGGATCTTAGTGGTCTCATGGGTATGTAGGATTGGAGTAGATTCTGGAGGGATGGGACTTTTAGTGGTTGATTAGTTTGTGGGCGAGTGTGAGTTGGTAACATTGAAGGAGGTGGGGGAGCTCTAGCCAGCCCAGTTCTGCTAGTGAGGGACAGTGGTGAGTACAATAGGAAGCCCCTGTGGCGAATTTGGTGATTTTGTAGTAGCAGGTTTCAAGCTTATTTAGAGCGCATTGTCTAAGGTTAGTAAATATTGGAGAGGCATAGAGTTAGGGTAGAGATGAGATGAGAATTTGCTACTGAAATTTTAGCTGCTTTGGTAAGTAGTTGCTGATTTCCATATAATGCTCCTAGTTTTTTGTGCACTTTTTTAATGGTCATGGAAATGTGAATGTCAAAGTTCAGTTTATTGTGTATTTCTACTCCTAGTAATTTGGTGTGTTCTGTAGGATGGATGGTGGTGTCTTTTGCTGTGATGTTAAAGTGGGAGCTGTCTAGGGTAAGTTTGGTGGGTTGGAAGAGTAGTAATGTTATTTTGTTTGGGTTGAGTATTAGTTGGGCATCGGATAACCAAGTTTCAATAGAAGAAAATGCTTCCTGTGTGATTTGTTGCAGTTCTGGTAGGGAGTGGGCTGTGCAGATGATGGTTGAGTCATTTGCGTATTGTATGAGTGTGCCATGTGTTGTGGCTGAGGCTAGATTATTGATGAAAATAGAGAAGAGTAGGGGTCCCAGGATGGACCCTTGGGGAACTCCTGTGGAGACTGGTAGTTGGGATAGGTTGTCCTACCAAACAACTGCTTGTTGGCGGTCAGATAGGTAACTCTGAAACCAGTTGATGACTGGTTGAGAGAAGGATAGGTTATTGAGAAGAGAGATGAGTTGTTTGTGTGGGACCATGTCAAAAGCTTTAGAGAGGTCTAGGAAGGTAGCTGAGGAGAGATTACCTGCATTTTTATTTTGTAGGATAGTGTTAGAGAAAGAGAGTAAGGCGGTGGTGATGTTATGGTTAGGTCAGAAACCGTGTTGTGTGTTGGAGAGGAGGTTGTTAGCAAGGAGGTGATCTGAGACTTGAGAATGAATGCATCACTCTAGTATTTTGGAGAGTGGCGAGAGAATAGCTATGGTGCGGTAATTGGTTAGATCTGTGGAGGGGCCTCCTTTGTGCAGGGAATTGTGTGAGACTTTCCATAGTGTAGGAACATAACTTTCTGACAGAGATCTGACAGAGATCTGTTAATCAAGAGTGATATGGGGTAGGCTAGAGCGTCAGCTGCAAGTTGAATGTATTCACCTGGGAGGTTGTCTGCTGCTAATCTGGTTGTTTTAAGTTTAGTTAGTAGTTCTATTTTGGAGGTCGGAACAGGAGAGAGAGAGAAGCTAGTTCATAGGTTCATACTAGGCTATCTGCCCTAGGGCATTTATAAGCCTAGCCAGAGTGTGTTTGGCTTTCGCCACCCATTTTAAATTAGTTTTGCTATGCCCTTTTTCGAGGTTAGTACCTCTGTCTAACAGTGACAGAAGTGATACCCGGGGTAAACCTACAATCTCCCATCCACTCATCAAGAGTGCCTCTTTGGTCCTCTTCAAAAGGAACCTTGACAACTGGATTGGGAGAAAGGAAATTCACCCCGGGGATCACTTCAGTCGCCCTGCTAGACAGGGGTCCAGGGAGGTAAATAGTGTGGGAAGAAATAGCCAGGGAATTGTTATAGCTAGGCTTGTATAGGCCCTAGGGCTGATAGCCTAGTGCCAACCTATGAATCTAAGAGAGTCAATGAGGGACTCTGCCTAACCTGGACTGGGATTTTATTCCAGAGTGAAGGGAGCCTCTGGGTTATGAATCTGTCCCTCCAGCATGTCCTATTTATTTCAGTGCTGAGGTTCAAGTCTCGAGCGTAGCTCGATGGGATTTGGATTTTCTGAGGTGCAGCATGTCCATTAATTCCGGGTTGGACATGGCTTTATACGTCAGGCACAGATCGCCTCTGAGCAGGCGGTATGCCACTGAGTAGAGCTGGAGTTTCTTTAACCGGGCAGCATATGGCATCTGTTTGAGCCCTTTGATCCTCTTGGTGAGATACTTTTGGGGTCTTTCCAGTTGCTGCAGGTGTCTGGTAAGGTACATCCCAAAAGGGGCATTGTACTCAATTATGGGCCTGATGAGGGATGAGTAGAGGCACGATGACCTCCCCTGATCTAGATGTGAATCCCTTAATGATTAGGTGGGTTATATAAAATGTTTTTCTAACCACTTTGGCCACGTGGTTGTCAGATGAGAGATTGCTATCAACTTGGGTCCCCAGGTCCCTAATTACTTCTTCTGTACTTAATGGATTACCACCTATGTGGTAATTTGTGGGCACTTTGTTTTTGCCAAAGGGGATGACTATACACTTTTTATTATTTATTTATTTATTTATTTACCTGGATAGAGGATGGAGTTTGAGGACCAGAATTGTTTGGGGTAATGTTGGGAGGAGGTAAGTGCAAACTGGTAGTATTGGATTTTGTCCTGTTTTATAAGCTTTTTGGTTCTTTTGCGTAGTTCTAGCAATTTTTGCCTAATAGAGGGGGTTTTGGTTTTGCGCCAGTTGTCCCATGCTTTATCCCTGTTTTTCATTTCCGACTTCGTGTTTTTTTTTTTGTAGCCATGGGGATTGTTGGGCTCTAGTTCGGGAATGTCTTATGGGGGTGTGGTAATTAAGGATGCTTAGGAATGTTTTATTAAAGTAGTCAACTGCGTCATCTAGTTTGAGGTATTTTAGAGGTTGCCAGTTAGTCTTTTAGGGATGAGCTGAATGAGAGAGGGTTGAAGTTAGTTTTTTTGCGTATTTGACGGTAGAGGATGGGTTTTGCTTTATAAAGGTGTTTTCTTAATAAGAAGGTTGGGGAGTGATCACTGAGGCTGTCAGATAAGCAGCCTGCTGTATATGACTGGGGGCTCTTATTGATTAGTATCCAATCAAGGGTAGTGTGTTTGTTGGAGTTATTTATCCTAGTAGGTGACTGGACTAGTTGGGTGAAGCCATGAAGATTTACATGATGGGTTGGGTGGTTGCTACAGCAGGATTGCCAGTCAGTGTTGAAGTCTCCTAGACTTAGTTTCTTGGGGTAGGTGGTGGGTAGTCCAGCTGATGAGGTTTTCAAGTGGAGGGATGTTGTGGCCAGGTGGGAAGTAGCAACCTATTATGTTTAGGGTTTTATTTTGGTTTATTTTAAGGTTGCCATATATCATTTCTCCCTTGCCTATTTGGGGAGCTGCTAACTTTAAGATCTGGATGTCTAGATGCTGCTTAAATATTATAGCTATACCACCTCTTTTTTGTTTAGTCGGTCTACTCTTAGTGTATTGTAACCAGCAGGGAGGATTTGCTCATTAGTAGTGTGTGGTTTTAACCATGTTTCTGTAAGGATCACTACATCAAGGGAGTAGAAGTCTATGGTGGCATGGAATCCATGTACCTTGTTGCATATACTTCTAATATTTAGGCTTATAAGGATTAGCTTATCCCACTGACTCTTCCCCTCACTGATGAAATCCATCAACTTTTTATTAATTACTATCCAACCACAATTGATCCAACAATCGATAACCATATTGCCACAAAAGTCAGGAAATCCTTGTATGTGGCACACCTCATCACTAAGGGCTTTTCATCCAGAAAAAAGGTCATTGTCCCACTGTACTCATCCCTCATTAGACCCTTCATAGAGTACAACGCCCTGTTTGGTATGTACCTCACAAGACATCTGCAACAACTGGAAAGGCCAGAGAAACATTTCACTAAAAGAATCACAGGCCTAAAGCATATGCCCTATGCTGACCGACTAAAAAAACGCCAGCTATACTCTGTCGCATATTGTCTACTCAGGGGCGATCTCTGCTTAACATACAAGGCCATGTCAAACCCAGAGCTGTTGGACATACCATACTTAAAGAAATCCAATCCGTCAGAGCCACACGCACCAGGGACCTAAACCTTGTCATAACAATGAACAAAAACATGCTGGAGGGAAAGGTTCCTGACCCAGAGACTCCCAATACTCTGGAATAGACTGCCCATACATGTCAAGCAGAGTGCCTCCTTGGCCCTCTTCAAAAGGAACCTTGATGACTGGATGGGAGATAGGAAATTTACCCCGGGGTTCACGTCAGTCACCCTGTTAGATTGGGGTTCAAGGAAGTAAATATTGTGGGAAGAAATAGCCAGGGAATGGTTATGGCTAGGCTTGTATAGGCCCTAGGGCCGATAGCCTAGCACCAACCTATGAACCAAAGCTTCTCCTGTGGTTGGTAAGAATATGCTTGACCTGTATATAAAGCTAAAGGGACTAAAAACATTTTCATATTTTCAGTCCTTGTACCTTGCTATCCATATTCATAAACAAGAGCTTCCAGTTTCTCAGGTTTTGTATTGTCTTTTAAGTCTCTTCCCTCATATCTTTTGCTACCATAAAAGAATCGTTTTTGATCCATATGCTTAAATACTTCATTTTATTGTGTCCCCATAAGTATGGGTATTGCTGACCAAATTCATGCATGGGCACAAGGTTTACAGCTATAACCTTTGTTTTATCTTCATTTTGCTATATCCCAAAAAGATTTTAAACTGTCTCAGAATGTTCCACATCACTAAGACATTTTTTTCTGGTTTTATCAGGTACAAAATAATGTCTACAAGTAAAACTAACTTTTTTCTTGATTACCATACTAATCATAGTCTTGAAATTCTGAGTCACTTATTTTCTTTGCCAATTGCTCTAAGTGTAACACAAATAAGAAAAGAGAACGAGGACACTCCTGTCTCTTTCCTCTCTATTCAGACACAACTTAATAGAGAGGAACTATCCGTTTCTTTTTTTCCTCCATTCCCTCATATATCCTCCAAATTAACCATGTTATTGTACCAGGGAATGCAAATGCTGCCATTGTCCTTCTAAAATCCCAGCTTACGTCATCGAATGCTTTCTCTGCATCAAGATCCTCCAACACTGGTATTTTCTTCCATTCTGCTTCCCTCTGGATCATCATTGTTCCATTAATGTCAAATGTTTGCCTCCCATCCACAAAACCACATTGCTGCATATCAATTTTGGCAACGCGTTTGCTTTTCTTTTAGCTGTTATAGACATAAACACTTTATAATCATAATTTAAAATTGAAGTAAGCATGTGTGACTGTGGGTCTGATGGGTCTTTATTGTCTTTAGGTATTGTAGTCACCACAGATTTTTTCGAGGATGTTGCCACTTCCTCTCCTTTCAATATACTATTAAACAGATCCTTTCAGATCTTTATCACTTTCTACCATATTAGCTTTCCAAACTTCCACAGGAATACCATCTGTTCCTGGAAACGTACCTGCAGATTGATTATATGTCACTGTTTTGATCTCATCTCCCCTATTGTAACATTTAATTGTTGAGCCTCATCTACCTCTAACCTTGGCATCTTAAGTCTTCCATAAATACTTCCATTTGTGCTTTGTTTTGATTTCCACATGGCTTTTTTTGTAAGAATTGATATGTCTGTAGGATATATGACTGGAAGAGACTGAAATGAGACTGGAATGAATGTCTTTTATCTCTTAATTACCCAGAACTGCGCTGATCAGGTGCCAGTCGCTCCTTTTTGTGCCAAATCTTCTCGTACATTTCAGAATAAAGTCTGCAAACACTGTAGTTCAGTTAAGAATGGTTTATTATGTACAGTGGAGCTAGGTGTCAAAAATATCCAAATACGGTCTCCAATTAACAGTGCTGAATTTATATTCTTCATGTCCTTTTCCTCCTGAATAATATAATTAATATTCTGGAATGCTGGATATTTCACTTAACTTCTGAACTCATACTTGTGTCTGGACTGCAAAGATTTTCTGCTTATCAGCCCAAATGAGCTAACTTAACTGTGTCTGATGTTATCTCCAATTAATACCAAAACCCTGTAAGTTTTTATACATGTCTTTAGCCTTGGTTCCCAAGCCTTGTAAGATATTTTTGTTCTCAGTGTGTACTGCACATTCTGTTCTTATCAGTATTTTCACTGAAACTGTATGCACACTGTGAAAGCCTGCTTTTAATATGGCTGCATTTCTAGATATATGCAAGGAGAATGCTGTAGTTTTGTACATTTAAATGATACCTGATCTTACAGCTTTATTCAGGTTTTGATAACATTTCCAAAACATCTCTAATCTCTGCAGGATCTCTGGTTATTTTTGTTACAAGCTCCCTAAGTTTGGCAGTAACCCTTTCTATTTTTTTTCCTAAGTTGTGCTAAATGTTTTTGTGCTCTTCAGTTCTTAACGAAAAAAAAAAAAAGTTGCTCAAAAGCAATCTTTCTAAACTCGTGCATAATATACAGACTCTCACTTACTTTCTCTTTAGCACTCTGCAGTTGTACTTCGTGATCTGTGAGATTCCCCTTATTCTGCAATACTTCAACCTTTGACAACATGTCTAAATAATTCTGGTTACTTAACCATATCTCTCTTTTATTTCTACCCTACTTTTAAACTCCACTTTCATTTTATCCCACTCAGTAGCTATAACTTCTGAAGAAATTTGTATCTTCAGTAACAGTAATAATTTCCACTACCCATTTCTTTAAATTCCTGTCTTTTTAACAGGTAGGTGGGGAAAGTCCCACTGTCACATTTTTGCTTTATTATTCTGCATTTTATATTTGTTTTTGGTGCGTGATCTGAAATAGTTATTGGACTTGGTGTCAAAGCTTTCAATTAAATGCTTGTGTTCCTCTGAAATATAATTCCTTTCTAGTCTAGCCCAATTATTATGCCTTGGAGAATTGTATGTAAATTCGTCAAGGTTTCTCTTGAATGTTAGTGAGGGGCTCTGCCTGATGTAGATTGGAATCCTGTTCCAAAGCACGGGGAGTCTCTGGGACAGGAATCTATCCCTCCAGCACGTCCTATTTATCATTGTGATGAGGTTTAGATCCCTAGAGCGTGTGGCTCTTGGGGATTTGTTTTTTTTTTAGGTGGAACATGTCCATCAATTCTGGGTTGAACATGGCCTTGTATGTCAGGCAGAGATTACCTCTGAGTAAGCGGTATGCAACCGAGTACAGCTGGAGTTTCTTCAGTCGGGCTGCATAGGGCATAGGTTTGAGGCCAGTAATCCTCTTAGTGAAGTACTTCTGTGGTCTTTCCAGTTGTTGCAGGTGTCTTGTAAGGTACATACCAGATGGGGCATTGTACTCTGTGATGGTTCTAATGAGTGATGAGTAGGGGGGCACAGTAACCTCTTTTGTTCTAGATGCGAACCCTTTTGTGGTTTGGTGGGCCACATAGAGGGATTTTCTAACCACCTTAGCAATATGATTATCAAAGGAGAGATTACTATCTATTTGGGTCCCCAGATCCCTTATTACATTTTCTGTATTTAGGGGACTACTACGTATGTGGTAGTTCGTGAGTATTTGTTTTTCCCAAAGGGGATGACTATGCACTTTTTGGCATTTAGCTTGAGGCCATCATTTTGACACCAGGTATCCGTCTCAGTGAGACCCTTCTGGAGGATGTCTGTATCAGCTGGAGAGTCAGTTATAGCCCCCAGTTTGCAGTTGTCTGTGAACTTGGTAAGCCATAGTCCTGCTGTGCTTTCCTGTGCCTCTGAGAAGTATATATTGAACAGGAGGGGGTCCCAGGACTGAGCCCTGGGGGACACCACTTGTAACTGGTTTACTGTCGGACCTAGAGCCTACATTTCTCACCATGTGTGTTCTATCCATGAGCCAGTTGGCAACCCATCTCGTGATGTAGGGGTTTTTGTTCAGGCTGGTGAGCTTGTCTATAGCACCAGAATGGGGAATGGTGTTGAAAGCCTTTGTGAGGTCAAGGTAGGCTGTGTGGACCTCCTTTCCGTTGTCTAAAGCCTTGGTAACTGTTTCAAAGAAGTCCACCAGGTTTAGGAGGCATAATCCGCCCTTAACAAAGCCAAACTAGGTAGGGTCCAATGTTTGAAGGTTCCCAGTGTCTTTCTTAATGAATTCCATGATGATGCGCTCCATAGTCTTGCAGACCAGGCTAGTTAGGCTTATAGGGTGATAGTTGCCGGGTCTGTTGTGGCTCCACCTTTGTGGAGCAGGATAACTGTTGCTGTACGCCACTCTATGGGTACGTAGCCTGTAGAGAGGCTGAGTTTGAATAGTGTGTTTAGGTGAGGGGTTAGTTCATTTTGGAGCTTGTGTAAGACACAGCCTGGGACAACATCTGGTCCCACTGAAGCTGTATTTTTGGCTTTGGATAGGGCTGTTTTAACCTGTGTGTCAGTGATTGCCGGGGCACTACATTCTTCTGGTATGGTTATGGGCCCTTTTGGGGGTGAGAGGGGGGTGAAGTTTGCACTAAACCTGTCTGCCAGAATGTTAGTAATATCAGTTGGTTCTGTGTGTTTTGTGCTATTCTGCACTAACTCAGAGCAGATCTGAGAGTTTCCACTTAGGTTCTTGACATAGCTAAAGAACACTTTGTGGTTATCTTTGGAGTCCTTGGCAGTTTTTCTTTCGAAGCTAGCCTTGGATGATTTTATGAGGGGATTGTAGTTTCTTGCCGATACTGATCAGGGATGTCTTTTCTTATTGGGATTTTACTCTCTTCTGCAGTAGTTTCCTCCTCCTGTTCTATAGCTTGTTTATGGCAGGGGTCCACCAGACTGGTTTCCTTTTCTTGGAGGAGTGAGACTTGGTTTTGCTTGGGATAGCACGATACATGCATTCTTGCAGGTGCTTATAGAGTGCCTTTGTAAGGGATTCAGCAGCTTCGGACAGCGTTGTCCTTTAGTACGGGGGCTGTGAACCTTTCCACCTCGGTCTTGAGTAACGTGAAGTTTGCTTTTGAAAAGTTTTTTATGGTGGTTTCCTTAATTGGGGTTGGGGGCAGAATGTGGATATCCAGAGTGATTATGGTCTGATCTAACCAGCGAGGGTTTGACCTTCGGTGTTGGTGGTGACCAGGTCCAGTATGTTGTCACATCTGGTGGGGGTGTTGACCAGTTGATCCAGGGTGTTCGAGTTTATAAATTCTAGGAAGCATTGGGCAAGGGAGTTAGTACTTGAGTAGTTCTCCCAGTTAATGTTTGGGTAATTGAAATCACCCAATATTAGGGCTTTTGTTAGGACCTTCATATTTTCCAGCGTCTCCAGAAATGCGCAATGGGGCTCATGGGTCATGGTGGGTGATCTGTAGCAAGCTACAATTTGAATTGCAGTTTTGCCCATTGTTAATTGTACATGGATGATCTCTGAGGCATTGTGCTGTGCCACTAACCTGGAAGTGTGGGTATCCTTGATGAATATTGATACACCCCCATCTTTAGTGTTTCGTCCGGGTTCTGTGGCCGAAAAGTATGGAATGAGTTATAGCCTGGTAGTGCCGGGGTGCTCTCTGGAGCCTTAAACCAGGTTTCTGTTACTGCACAAATATCAATGTTCTCCATACTGAGGCGTGCCTCGAGTGCATGCATTTTGAGGTTTAGACTTCTGGCGTTGAGTAGCATTACCCTCAGTTTTTGGTTACTTGTGCTATTTATGGTGGTGGGTTTGTCTTTTGAGCTTTGCCAAAAAAGGCACTATGGAGGTGGCAAAAGCCTTGGCCAGTATTCGAAAGCCTAAGGGTGACAGTTGCAAGCCATTTCTTGCAAAGCAACGTGGCTTATCGAGCATGTCATCCCAGGTGGACAGATACTGGATCCCCTTTGAATGACACCAAAAACTTAGCCAGTTGTTGAAATTGATCATTTTTTCTTTATACTGTGGCATCATTCTTGGTGAGGGCAGGATGCTACTCAAGGTCAGGGTCATACCAGCCTGGGCTACGTGATCAGAGAGGTCTTCCATGTCTGTCTTCATGTAGTCCAGGGAGGTATGTCTCAGGTCATCCACACCTACGTGGACATTGACAGAGTTGTATTTGTACTTGTTCTGGAGTGACCTGAGTGCTTGTGTTATGTGGCAGATCCTGGCGCCTGACAGGCAGCTAACAGTAACCTTTTCCTTGTCCAGCCTAGTTAGTGGGACATCAATGTGCTTGAGTGTAGAGTCGCCTATTACTAGTGTGTTGGGTATGTAATTTTGCCTTAAGGGCTGTGATTGCATGGCACACTGATTATGTGAAGTATGTTCATGGTTTGTGATGGGGTATGGAGGTTGCTTGGGTGTCTGCTTTGGAGGTCTCTGTTGCTTTTCCAGATTTTTATTTAGAGCCTCCGAGTATGTTTTCGTTTATTTGTATGTTATTTGCCGGTGTTGGTTTAGTAGGTCTGTGCGAGACTGGTGAATTTTCCTTCTCCTCTTTGACTGTCAGTTCCAGTCTTGGGTTGAGAGAGCTTTGCCTCCAGTTTGGCTGCATAATTGCATCTCTCGCATATATTAGTGTTTAGTGGTAGGAGGAGAGGGTTGTCTGTGTACATGAGGCAGTTGTAACATTGCCTCAAAATGCCCAGATTCACCAGTTGGACTGGAGAGTACACCTGAAACTGCCATTTGGACATGCCTGAATATAGGTAAAGCGAGCTGTTTTACTGATTAGCTGGTAGGGACGAATAGAGAGCCTTGTCCTGTCCTTCTGGACAGTATAGGGGATCTATTGCTAGGCTTAATTAATGCTTGCTATTAGTTTTGAGCAAGTGCTGGGCTGTGAAATGAATGGTTTGAGTGCTTACGTTGAAAATGTGTCTAGTTCAATGGGAAAAATTGAAGAGCAGACTTCATGGAACCGGGAATAGTTTAACCCTAGCTAAATTGTGCTGCCTGGTGCGCAAAACCGCGCAAATGCGTTTTTTATAACAAGGAAATGAAAGAGAAATTAGCCCAAAATGGCAATGAAGTACTAACTTTTGGGCTACAGCAAACGAGGCACACAAATTTCAGAAAGAAACAAATCAAATAAGCAGGCACAGTAAGTTTTTAACCAGAAATTCCAAGCTCAGAAGGGAAGAATCTAGCCCAGGGATCACTGCAGTGGCTCTGCTGGACAGAGGCACAGGGAACTAATGGCTATGCTGGACCGAGGCCCAGGGAACTAATCTAAGGGGCGGCGAAAGCCAACACATTCTGGCTAGGCTTATAGATGCCCTCGGGCAGATAGCCTAGTACTTAACTATGAACCTATAAATTCTTTGAGTTCCTACTACTGAATTCATGTCTTCCATACCAAATCCATCAAACCATCCACAACCCTTTTTGTCATTTTTGCACATGGAGTCTTACACAGAAATCTACCCTCTTTTATTATAGGTTTCCCTTGTAGCCCCCCCCGATACATCCTCACTTTTGCAAATCAAGTTCCATTCCCCACTTATAAGTATTAGTCCCTGCTGAAAGCGAATTGTTTCTCTCCAGATTATCTTAATAATAATAATAATAATAATAATAATAATAATAATAATATCTTAATAATAGCAGTTTTAGGTGGAATATAAATAACATGGCAACTTAATCCTCCTGATCCCTTGCCAGTAGCCCCTTATTACTACACATCTGCCATTAGAATATTGTTTTTTTCTGTCACTAGTGGTGATCCTCTAGCAATTAGTATAAGCATTTTTATTTATTTATTTATTTTACATTTGTTTACCGGGAGAGTCCTACTGGGCAAGAAGACCTTTTTCAGTGGAGGCCTGGGGAGAAAAGCTCCATTAAGATACAAACAGTAGACTTTGAAACAGTACAGTAAATTACTAGCTTGGTTGAAATAATGCAGTATGACTAAAAACAATATGCATAAAAATTGAGGGGGGAGTACTCCCCTTTTCCTTTGTCCCCAGTATTCCTCTGAATGTCCATCCTGAAATCTTTTCTTTATCAAATTCACATGCTCACTTCTTTCCAACTGTGTCTCCTGTAGTATTGCTATTTGCACTCTGTATTTCTTAATATAATTCAGCACTCTTACCTTTTTGTCTATACCTGTGAGTCCATTCACATTCCAAAGTAATACGGCCCATATGCTATATGTAGCCATTATAAGTTATTCCCACCTACTATAAATGGCAACTTTTCAGAATGTCTTTTTCCAGCATTTGTTACATGCGTCCACTAATGTTTGGCAAGTTAATCCTTTGTACAATTGTTTCTTATCTCCATTTGAACCTATATCATATTCTGTAAGACTTTTTATTTTAATGAAAACCCTCCAAAAAAAAAAACAGCCCAATAACACTTTAATCTATTAGCCTAAAACAAATCCGCAAAACGCCGTACGTCTTCAAATAATGAAAATTAACCCTCTTTATACAATCAATTTCCCCAAACAGATAGTTGCACCCACTGGCATTACCTAACCTAAACTTAAGGTTATCCATGCTAAGGAGCATGTTACAGCCCCGTCTCTTACTTAAACAAATTGCTGTCTATGTCTTATCTTTAATCCCCTCCCAGATGCAAAAAAACGGCTTGTATGCTTTCATAAAACACTGACTTTTAACCTTAAGAAAAAGTGCACTGGCTATCTTTAAACAAAACTAAGTTATGCACTGCTCTTGTAAATGCATTATAGTGTTTAGGTACCAGAAAAGCTAATGTCTCTTGCACACTTCCGATAATTTCAAACTTTCATTTTTTCTAAGCTTCTTGCCCTTCCACCTTTTAATATTATGTTTCTGTCAGCAAACAATCTCCAGACCTCGCAAAATTTATTGCCTTCACCTGCATACATCTTATTTTCATGGAAACAAGAAAAAGACTGTAGAGCTGCCGACTGCTCAACCCACACTGAACATTTATTTGCCTAAGGAAAGCCATTAATTTCATTCACAGTGGTTTCTTTTTTTTACATTCCACTGCATAAGCAAAAAAGTTGTTAGATTAAGCAAGGGCATTAATGCAAAAGTAAAAGATATCTTAACTGTAAGTATATTATAATCAGAGCACTTTTACACCCCATCTCCCACTGCAACAGCCAATGATTGTATCCTATTAACTTAAACATACTTTTGTCCAGCCTTTCTTTTTTTTTACATTGTAATGCCTAAGTTTCTTAAACTGAAAGAAAAAAAGTACTTGTTTACTTTAATATCTTTATCACATACAGCTATCACTGAAAATGCTGTTCTATATAACATGTAATTTATGTCTTGAAATGTTTTATACAAATACTATTAACAAAAATTTTCACTAGCTTTTTCCCTTTTAGTGCCCTTCTAAACATTAATGACGGAAAGTTGGGTATATGCCTTTGTCTCCCCACAAGTTTGACAAAATATTTCTGATATTTCTGTTTCTTCTGATTACCAGGATTTGCCCTTATCTGCTTATGAGGATTCTGATGCAGAGGATTCCATTCCCTCTGCTTTCCCTCCAGAAGATTTTTCTTTTGGTGAAACCTTGCACACTCGTAGGGAGCATTTCCGCTGGGAAAGCCAGGATTACTCTGACTCCAAAAAGAGGCTTAAGGAATTCTTACTCCTTCCTCAACACAGGCTTTAGCTATCCCTCCTTTTCTGGACATTGTAGATGATGCTTTCTTGGAATCTAGCCTTTCCCCAGATACTTTACCTCTAGCTCCGAGAAAACCTGACAAGTATTAGAGTACCTGACTCTCACAAGTTCCTCTTCAAGAATCCTACTGCGGATCCAGAGACCATTTCCCAAGGACCAAAGGGCATTAAGGCTACTGCTGCCAAAAACCCTACCCCTTCTGATAGAGATTCTAGAGCCTTGGACAGATAGGGTAAGAAGGTATGCACTTCTGCTACTCTGGCCATTAGGGCTTTGAATTGCCAGTTTCATATGTTAAAGTACCAGCAGCATATTATGGGACTACTTAAACAGAAAATTATGTTGATTCCTGACTGTGCTGAATACACAGAATTACAGGATTTAATGCATTCTGCAGAACACATTGGTAAACATACTTTGCAATGTGGTTTTGACTCTTTAGAAGCATCTTGCAGGGCTGCTGTCACTGGGTCTGTACTTACAAAGCATGCTTGGCTTAAGGAGCAAAACTTGCCAGATCATGTTAAAGCTAAATTACTGGATGCTCCCTTAAACCAAGACCGCCTGTTTGGCAACAAAGCAGAAGTCGTCCTCAAAAAGATGGAGGAAAAAGCTAAATCTATGCAAGCTGTTAAAGATTTCCTGCAAGTACAGCCTCCCAGATTTAGTAGGAATTGGCCTTCAAAGAATTGGTCCTTTCCAGTCTCTTCCAGGCCTTCAGTCCAAACCCAGGAACAGCAGACCACCCAGGTTACAGTCTCAGGCTATGCACAGGCCTAAGCAGTGGGGGGCTCCCACTTCCAAAGCAGGTAGTAGTAAGGCACCCCCCCCCACAGAAAAAAGGGCACAATGACTTAACCTTAACCCTTTCAAGCCCTGCTCAACTGCCTGCTCCCTTAGGAGGAAAGCTTGCACTGCATACAAAACAACTGGGAACTCATTATCCAGGACAAATGGGTTTTGAATATAGTTTCCCAAGGTTACAGATTCCATTTCCACTCCCTACCTACCAACCCCAAATGATTGGCCAGACCTACCCCCAAATCAGTGGGCAGAGGCCCAACAGCAGGTTCTCTCTCTTCTAAGTATCAGGGCTATTCATCCTGTCCCAGCAGAAGAAAGGGGACAAGGTTTTTATTCAAGACTTTTCCTGGTACCCAGAAAAGACAGCTCCTGGCGTCCTAGCATAGGCCTCTCTATTCTAAATACCTTTTTGGTAATCCCAAAATACAAAATGCTAACGCTTCAACAACTGCTTCCTATGCTAACTAAAGATGCCTGGTTGGCAAGCTTAGACTTGAGCTTACCTGCACATTCC
Source organism: Protopterus annectens (assembly GCF_019279795.1). Classification (NCBI taxonomy): domain Eukaryota; kingdom Metazoa; phylum Chordata; order Ceratodontiformes; family Protopteridae; genus Protopterus; species Protopterus annectens. The sequence goes on from NC_056743.1 coordinate 258,819,762, forward strand.
AATAAGGGAATCTTGTAGGAAATTACTAAGATTCAAGGCAGGCTCCATGCACCATCAGTTGTCTGCACTTCCTTTTGGCTTATCTACTGCACCCAGGGTATTCACAAAGTGTCTAGCTCCAGCCATTGCATTTTGCAGGCAGAGAAAAATTCAAATATACTCATACTTGGACGATTGTCTGATTAAGGCAGAAAGCCAGGATTTGTTATTAAAACATCTGGCATTCGTAAAGAAACTTCTAACCTCTCTGGGGTACACCATAAACTAAAAGAAATCTGCCAACAGATTGTATTCCTGTGAGCAAGCTTGAACACAACTTCCCAAATGGCTTTCCTCAATCCAGAGAAACAAATGTACTCGACAACCTACTTCAAACTATTGGCCACAAAGACCCAGCTGTCTACAAGGAAAATTCTGCAAGCCGTGGGGTTCATGGCCTCTTGCATTCTACTAATTCTATATGCAAGACTGCATATGAGGAAACTACAATGGTATCTAAAAAGCCTATGGTGTCAACATTCTCAGGACCTGGAATCAATGATTCCTATCATTCCTTGTTTAAAGACAGAGTTCCTTTGGTGGGCAGAGGCCTGCTATCACAACAAGGGGCTCCCTTTCACTCTGCCCCCTGCCGCCCAAACCCTAACAACAGACGCATTGGACTGTGCATGGGAGGCTCACTTGGCAGGGCAGTGCATTCAGGGCAAATGGAACCCGAGACAGATGCACCTACATATCAACCAAAAAGAAATGTTAGCTGTACAAAATTCCCTGACAGCCTTCAAAGACCGCATTCTCCCAGGGCAATTATTGGTAAAGACAGGCAACACCACGGTTATGTGGTACATAAGCAGGGAGGAACCTACTCGTACCCTTTCTGCAGACTAGCCATGGCTCTGTGGAACACAGCCTTGAGCTACCAAGTGCACCTGCAAGCTCAATTCCTGACAGGCAAGCTAAATTCACTGGCAGATGACCTAAGCAGAAATCTCATGGACCCACATGAATGGAAACTGGAACCAAAAATATTCGACCTCTTGAGGAACAAATGGGGGACTCCAGAGGTAGACCTGTTTGCCTCCCCTCAAAACTACAAATTGGAAAAATTCTGCACAAGGACTTCCCACAGTCAAGCCTGGAAAAATGGATGCCCTGTCCTTTACCTGGGAAAGCCTCTCAGTTTATGCCTTTCCCCCTCTGCCTGTCCTCTCGAAGGTTCTGCAAAGGATCAAACAGGACAAGCCAAGGACAATACTGATTGCACCAGACTTTCCATGCCAGTACTGGTACCCCCTCTTGCGCAGTATGACACTACTGGAACCATGGCACCTGCCTCAGACCCCTTCCCTGCTGTCCCAGCAGGCAGGCCAGGTTCTGCACCCTCAGCTTCAAACCCTGAACCTTGCAGCCTGGCTAATTCCTTGAGCTCTCCAATGTCATCCCTCAGTAAGCAGGTGCTAGATGTCATTCTGGAGGCAAGTAGGCCCAGTATTAGAAAATCCTATGCTGAAAAGTGGAAAAGATACTGTTCCTGGAGCCAGACTCAGGGGATGGGCACAACGGTGCCCAGCTTACCTCATATTCTTCAGTATTTAACGGAAATGCTCCACAAGGACCTATCCTTCCAGTCAGTTAAAATTCGTGCCTGTGCCATTTCAGCACATTATAACACTGAGCCACCTCTCTTCTCACCCCCTGCTAAAGCAATTCCTTAGAGGGGCCAACAATTTAAGACCCCCCAGGAGAGCCCCTACTCCAGCCTGGGACCTTAACTTTGTATTGGAAAAGCTCACTCTCCCTCCCTTTGGGCCAGCTGCAACTGCAGAGTTGAAATTCCTTTCTTGGAAAACAGCCTTCCTTCTAGCCATCACTTCAGCAAGAAGAGTGTCTGAATTACAGACCCTTTTGGCAGTGGAACCCTTCATTATCAGACGGGGTTTCCCTCAGGACCAATCCTTCCTTTATGCCCAAGGTGGTGTCTAGTATGGCCCTAAATCAGTCCTTCCGTTTGCCTACTTTTTTCCCTAACCCACAAAACAAAGGAGAATGAATACTGCACTCTCTGGACGTGCAGACAACTTAGATTTTATTTTGACAGTAGTAAGCCTCTCAGAAAATTCGAACAGCTGCTAGTGGGCTTTGCTGCAGGGGAAGAGGTGAAGGCCATTTCACAGCAAACCTTTTTTAAATGGATACCCCATTTCATTAATTTCTGCTATAAGCACCATGGAAAACCTACCCTACAAGGGATAAGATCACATTCCACCATGGCTGCATCTACCTCTACAGCCTTTCTCAGAGGGGTCCCTACCAGGGACATCTTAGAAGCTGCTACCTGGAGCTCTGTACATACCTTCCCCAAGCATTACCACTTGCCTATCTTTTCTAAATCCAGAGCTGGTTTTGCCACTGCAGTCTTGCAGGGCTTAATAGTTGGCCCTAATACTCTCTAACTTCTTCCTCCCTTCCTTAGCTTTGGGAATCAACCCAAATGTGATGACTGCAACAGTGAAATACTAAGAACATAGTACAGTTGTGTACACTTACCATAAATGTAGATGTTTGAGTGTATTCACTGTTGCAGTCCTGGTTACCCTCCCTCCAGACCCCTGACTTCTCTTGGCTCTACCCTTCCTTCTTGTTGGGTGTATTTAAGCTTTCTGTTTGATGGAGTGCCATAACATATAATTGCTTCCCATTGTGGGGGCACCTGACATCTTGGTCACAAAAACTGATGTAATGGCGTCGGCTGCATGTTTTTTTTTTACCTCTGATGACCTGACATCATGGAAGAAGAGACAGCATCCGACACAGGAATCCAAGACTCTGGCATTCAGGCCAGCTGAGGGCTTACCCTGCAGGCAGATAATGCAGATGTGATGACTGCAACAGTGAATACACTCAAACATCTACATTTATGGTAAGTGTACACTACTGTACTTTTTGGATGCATTGAATACTGCTGTTGTGTACTCTTAGTAGTCAGGGAAGTTTCTGTCTGTGATTTGTAAAGATTTGAGAACCGAGAAGTTGATCAAGATTCCAGGAAAAGATGTCATGTTAATATCCGTGCTTGATCACATATCCCTAGACAGTTTGAGACTAATACATTAAAAAGGCAAGCTAAACATGTTGAATGACTAATGACAAACATTGTCAACGTTAACAAAGAAATATAACTAATCCAAAGGTTTCTATTAAGCACTTATCCTAGCATATAATTAATAAGCAATGATTGCTGTTGCCATTGTAGCTCTAGATATGTGTAATAATTTTGAAAATCAACAAGGTGGTGCTACTGTGAATTATAGTGCTGGCAGCATTAAGGTAGCCAGGACTAAAGCAATGTTAATATAATCAAAAATACTTTCTGGGCACCACAGAGTACATAATATCAAATTTATTGAATAAACCAAAAATGCGTTTTTGATGTGCTGATTTTATTCTGTCTTTAACACTTTCACACTACAACGTTTTTTGTCAAGTGATTCTTTTTTGGTATTACTAAAGTAGTGTTGCCTTATTGATTTCATTCTAGAGCCATAAAAATATTACTGTTATTAGGAAAAACTGGTGGATATTTAAAGCTTGTCCAGAAGTTTTAAATATAGGAGAAAAAAATATATTTTAACTAAAAAAAAAAAAAAAAAAAAAAAAAAAAGACGCGAAAGTATAAAAGATTATTTTAGTAGAGAGGGAATGTGAATCTAAAAGGCAAGACAGTGTTAAGTGTTTAATTTTCTATTACTGCAGTTTCATTACAAAAGGTCAAACATTTATAGCTGTGTAACAGAAACCAATTACAGGTCACCAGGTGTTTTTTACTTTAATGTTAGAAAATATAATGTGTGTAGTGTCTATATTACGTGATTGAATGCTTAGGTGAGTGAACTCCTAAACATAGACCACATAATATAGAACCCCACAACAGCGAATTCTGCTGGGAAACGGAACTGTTGGCCACCTAAGAAAGTTTACAGCCAAACTAAGTCGAGGCCCACACCCCCTGACATGGGGGGCTGTGCCCCCACACCTCCCCTAACTAAATATACCAACTCCGAGATCGCTCTATAGTTGAGAAAATGGCAAAACACAGCAAATGGCCAAGGGAGGTCTTTCCCTGCGTTAATTTGGACATTCGCTGTTTTTGCCTTCGCTGTCATGTGGTTGATGTTTAGGTGTTTGCTCACCTAAGAATTCGACCACGTAATATGGACCTGTGTATGTAACAGTATTCTGGATGTAAGAGTGCTGAAAATAGTATATGAAATTGTGCATGGTGTAAAGATGCAAAATGATAATACTAACTTTGGTATGTAAAAGATTTAGCTAGAGGAGATCTGGACTTAAGAAGAGGAGATGTGGAATGTGGTTTAGATTCAAAAGAATTACTATGGCAAATGTTGTTGAATACTTGTTTCGCCAGGATATAATGAATATTTTAATACATGTTGAAGGCAAATCTTTTAAAATACTATTTTAAAGTTATATGTTTGCTTGATAGAATTTAAGCACCTGTATTTCATTTGTTCCTCACTTTCTTGAAAGTCTGTGTGATTTTTCAAGACAAACTTTATATGAAACTTAAATATTAAGATTTTCTTCATAGTCAGTGTTGCAGTACTGAACCTTGGGTCTTCCTGCTATGCAGAAACCTGTTACTAGCCTGGTTTCCAGAGTCTTTTCATCATCCTCTTCCAGTAGATATCCGATGGTTGATGTTTGAATATCAGGGTGTAAGAGGGGCTGTCTGTTGGTGCCATCCTTGGTTCTTTCTAGTCATGCAGTCCAGTGAGCTTCTCTCCTTACCAGAAGCTCACAGTCGGTCATTTTTCTCCAGAGTTTCTAACAACTGATTTCAAATGTTTAACCCCTTGTGGAATTCTTTCTTGTGATTAATGTTCAAAAAAGTTAATAACTGCTTGAAGTGTGGGAGTAAATCCCGCATAAAGGCTTAAATTATTTTTGTCTGTTTTGTTTGTGACCTCAGCATGACATTTCCAGTTGTCAGGTTTGTGTTAGGTTTAGAGCCAAGACACTTAAGAATTGGTCTGAAGTCCTAATGGCACACGTGGAGTATTCAGACCTGGTTCCTGCAGCTTTTCTCGACCTTCTTATTTGAACTGGTACTTTACCAAGGAAACTAAAAGACAAAAAGCCTAAAGAAAAGGACTATGCAGATGATGGCAGCACTTCATTCAGTGTCTGCATCTAAGTTAATTAATGACTCTGTGAGGTGCTTTTGCAGCCTCCATGTCAGAATCCTCTGGCGTGACCATTCAGGAAGTCACCCATGACAGCAGGCCTCTCAACTTTGTTCACTTCGACATCGGTGTTTATTGTGTGTGAAGTTGTCCATTAGGGCCTCAGCTTCTGACAACCAAACACTATTTACTAAGTGAGATGGTTCATCTTTTGTTTGTTCTGCAGGAGCACATGCCATTAATTCCTACTGTGGTCACCTGACAGTGGACCGAGTCGTTTCTTACCAAATGAATACCTAAAGCAAAGAGACCAGTCAGCCTACCTTGGCTTATGTCCCAGATTTCTGCTATTACAACCCAGGTCAAATCTCAGGGATCTCCTTAAAATTGCCCAGGAATTCTATTACCCTGTAGACTCTCCCAGCAAAAGACCAAGGCATGCCTCCTTTCAAGAGGAGTTTGTTTCTTCTGGGTATGAGGAGGAGTTTTCTTATTCTGAACACTTCCCCCCTCACTACTGTCCTGATTCTGACTCTGATGATGCCCTTTCTTCTGCTTCTCCCCAAGAGGATGTATCCTTTGGAGATGCATTGCATAAGATGGAGGCTTTTCGGTGTGCAAGCAAAGAATTCTGTCAGGCCTGAACTCATTTTAGGCAGCTGCTAAGCCTCCCCCAGACCAGTAGCGTGTTCCCTCAGTCCATGTGGTATTAAACAATGTCTTCAAAGACATTTCTCCACACCCAGACTCTCTGCCTCTTACCTTAAAGAAGCCTGATAGATTTTATAAAGTGCTTGACACTTAAAACCAATCTACAAGAACCCACAAACTGACCCTTTTGTAGTATCTACTGAGTCCACTAAGGGTGCACCTAAGCCTGCTGCTCAGCATTGCCTACCTAATGACAGGGAAGGTAGACTGCTAAACAGATTTGGGAAAAAGACTTGTCCATCTGCTACCCTCTCTGACGGCCATCAGTTTCTCAATACACATGCTTAAACACCGAGTACTTGCCGGAACAAATCATTACCAAAGCAGAGGTCATAGCAAATAAGACCTTAATAATGGACATACAGGAGACAGCTATTGTACCACTGCCTGTTTCCAAGCATTCTCTGAACTGTGATTACGATGCATTAGATGCATCATGCAGGACAGCTGCTACTGGCTCTGTTATCTGCGGACAAGTTTGGCTGAGGACCCAGATGCTTTCTGACCAAGTAAAGGCTGAACTCTTGGATGCCCCATTGGGTAAAGAACTCCTTTTTGGGCCTCTTGCAGAGAAGGTTTTCTGGAAATTGCATAAAAAATAGGAGCAAATAATTCAAAGAATGTTATTCATTAAGTCTTGGCCTGTGTCTTCTAGGCAAGATAAAGGGAGGCCTTCCTGAACAAAAAGGCCTAGACAGTCCAGAATATGAGCAATGTCTTGGACCTAGGGGATCCAAAGACTCTATTCCCTCATGAAAACAGGTGTGAACTATGCACACCTTTCCCTGTCCCACTAACAAGAAGACTTTCTTCCTTTCTAAACTAGTGGAAACACGACATGGTGGGTACTAAACATGATAGAAAAAGGTTCCTAGTAGTATTAAAATGACCAAAAGACCAAGAAGCTCACCTTTCCTCCATCTTGCAAGAACTCCTGCAGTCGTGATCCATTTATGCACTCCCTGCTAGGGAGGAGGCAGTAGGGATCTACTCCAGGATTTTTCTAGTTTCAAGAAAGGAAGGAACTTGGAAGTCAGTTTTAGACCTCTCCTAGAGTTACTAAACATTCCCAGATTTAAAATACCGACTCTTCAAAAACTACTGCTTATGATTTTAACAGGAGCATACACGGTTATGATAGATCTGAAGGAAGTCTGTCCTCAGGTTCTATAGCAAAAGAACACAGGAAGTACCCTCGATCCATAGCAGCAGGTTTGCTCTACCAATTCTGTGCTTTGCCCTTTGGTGAAAACTCTGGGTACAGCAGATAAACCAAACATCTATGTCTGGTTAAAGCATGTTGCAGAACACTAGGAGTACACATTTACCTGTACCTGGACATTTGTCTTATCCAGTGAAAAAACATCCTGAAACTTCAAACACTTGCACAGTCTAATGTGGACTGCTTTCAGAAGGTAGGGTTCACTATGAATTTCAGCAAGTCCCAATTTCAGCTTGTAAGTGATAGGCTGTGTACAACAGAAATACTTCTTATCCCAAAACAAGATGTCCTTTCTTCTAGACAGTCTTGTTCAGCTTACTGCCAAGGCAGACAGTCACAGCAATGGAATTTCCAAGGACCTTAACGTTCATGGCATCATGCATGCTTATGATTCCCCTGGGAGAAGTACTCATGAGGAAACTTCAGTGATTCCTGAAAAACACTTGGAAGCAACATTCTCAATCCCTGGAAACGCTGGTGCCTCTTCTACAGTTTTTGAAAAAAAAAAACCTTTGCTGGAAAGATGCCAGCAAGCTGAACTGAAGTGTAAATTTTTCGGTACCAGGCACAGACAAGACAATTCAAAGGAAGCCTGGGGAGTACTTTCAGGATCCATGAAGGTGCTAGGGGTCTGGAATCCAGAACAAAGAAAACTTTACGTAAACCAGGAGGAGTTGCTAGGAGCTTTTCTAGCATGAAAACTTTTCAAAGCAACTTATACCCAGGAGCAAGGCAAATTTGGACAGAACAGTTATGTAGTACATGAACAGGTAAGGGAGGGGAACATATTCCTGCCACCTGTTCAGTCTAGCAATAAAGATTTAGCTCTTGGCATAATAATGGCAATTGACACTGATATCTTCATACATCCTGGGCCAGGGCAGCACCTTAATTCATTCTTTGAGCAGGGACATTCTGGACACCAACAAATGGATGCTAAAAAAGAAAGGACCTTCCTGGACCTGATCCATCAGTGGGAACACTCCCAAGATAGACACTTTGCCCGTACCAGAACAGACATCTACAATGGTTCTGCTCAAGAACCCAGTAGACAAGGGACATAGAGAACAGGTCAGATAACACCTCCTTCAAATTGACAGGATGCTCTCTCGCTTTTTGTCTTCACACCTTTTCCCCTGTTTCTCAGAATACTGGTAAAGGTGAGGTTAGACAGGCTGAGCTTGATGCTTTGGTCAGAAGGGGGCTGAAAGTAACATTTGTTCTTCCTCCTCTTCACATTACACAAGGGGCGATGTTCCATTCTCTACAAGTGATGCACTTACCCAGCTATAGGGATCTGTGAATCATCCTTACCACTGAACACCCCCAAACTAACAGCTTGGTTTCTGACCCTAAATAATGCAGATTATTCTACAGAAGTGCTGTCAATTTTGAGAGAGAGAGGACAAAATACATCAAACCTTTGCTGGCAGACATAAACCTAGTGCTAGAATACCTGTCAGAACTATTTCACCAAGGACTTTCTTATTCTAGTACCAAGGTGCATACTTCAGCTATCTCTGCCTGTCTTACCTGCTCCCCCCATCTGTTTTCACCACCACCTGAAACCCTTCATAAAAGGGGTTATACATTTTGGCCCCCTAGGAAATACCTAATTCCTTCCTAGGATTTAAATTATGTCTTAAAAAAAAAAAAAAACTTACATTACCACCTTTTGAGCCAGCAGATTTTTCTCCCCTGAAGGCGCTCACTTGGAAAAATATCCTACACGTAGCCATCACTTCAGCCAGGTGGGACTCTGATCTGCAAGTCCTGATGTGCAAGGACCCTTTCACTGTGTTCCACTGAGACAGGGTATTCCTTACATATTTATCCGTCATTTATGCTTTAAGTAGTGTCAGAACTCTCCTTAAATCAAGCTTATTAATTTGTCTTCCTTCTTTCCAGCTTGCAGTTTAAAGCCGATCAAGTGTCACACTCCCTTAAAATAAAAATGTTTGATAATAAATAATAAAAACACAAGACAATAGTTATTACTTCGACACAATGACATTAGAGTTCAGAGATCACAGGAAACTTTTAAAATAATATTGCAGGATAGTCCGACATAAATCTAGAAAACAGCTAAACTCATCTTACTATTTTTATATATCCCCTAAGAAGAAGTACTGAAGGCCAAGATCCGAATTCACATACAGAGCAAATGCAGAGTGCTAGTGAGTTGATGTGTTGAGGTTCAGACAAAATCCAAAATGCTTAATTCTCTCTCTCTCTGAGAAAGTTTTAAATTGATGAGTACTGCTGAGTCATTTCACATTACATCATTCTTGACACTTTTTTGGTACCCAGGCTAGCAAACTCAAAATTTAGATTTCTTATAAGCCGAAAGTCACAACAAGTAAGCTTGCACCTGGCCAGGAAGCCACATCAATAAAAGGCATTATACATGTAAAACCTTAGTAATTATCTCTCAAATCAAGACAATAGAAAGAATACCTTAGTCCAGACATCCTGTCTCCAAGCTTTGAGATCAAAACAGTCATAAAATTATTTACTTTATCAGCTTTCTTCCAACACTGGCGTTACATTTTTGAAGTTCAGTACAACATACAGTTTAATCGTAACATGTAGTTGTTTTTACATTTGTATAACAAGCCTGTGGGATTGCATTAATATTTACAGTGACATAGAATTATTTACAAAATTCTATCTGGCATGGGCTGGCGGCCGCTCAGTTATTCACATTTCTCTAACCCCCCGAGAATTCAAGCTAGTTTTCCAAGTGACCCTTGAGAAACATTGCTTGAGAGAGTTAGGTCTGTCTTAGTATACCTTACCCCTTTCCCTGTCTTGAGAGCCCATCTGCATTGGCGTTGCTAATCCCACTGCGATGCTGAATTGACTTGTATGCTTGCAACCCTAGGCTCCATCTTAGCATTTTGGCATTTTGTGGACTGACTCAGTATAACCAAGTTAGGGGATTGTAATCTGTACCTACAGTGAATTTTCTTCCATACAGATATACCTGACGTTACTCCAGTGCCCACACTATGGCTAGACGTTCCTTTTTTACAGCTGCATAGCATTCCTCCCTGGGTTGGAGCCTCAACTGAGATAAACAACTTGATGCTCTTCTCCCTCTGAAGAAATCTGGCTAAGTAAAGCCCCCACCCCATGATTCGAAGCATCCACCTGCACAACAAATTCTTTGCTGTAATCTGGACTTGCTAACACAGGGGGGGGTCTTCCCAAAGCTTCTTTAAGCTCCTGGACTGGCTGCTCACATGCTGTGGTCCACACTAATTTATCTGGCCTGTTTTTCCTTGTCAGGTCTGTGAGGGAAGCAGCTATGCTTCTATAACTGGGGATGAACTTTCTGTTGTACCCCACTGTCCCTAAGAATGCCCTCACCTGTTTTTTGGTAACGGGTGCAGGCCATGCCTGAATGGCTTCCACTTTGACAGGTCCCATGTAGGAGACCTCTGCCCTACCCACCTGACATTTGCTGGGCTTAATGGTCAACCCTGCCCTCTCTAGTCTGCCCAGCACCTCCCTGACATGTTGAAGGTGCTCTTGCCAGGATTGGCTGTAGATGGCAATATCATCTAGGTAAGCAAGGGCAAACCCATCTGCTAGGATATGACCTGCCAGCCTCTGGAAAGTTGCTGGGGCATTTTTCAGCCGAAAGGACATCTTTCTGAACTTATACAAGGCAAAAGGAGTCACAAAGGCTGACCTCTTTCTAGCACTGGGAGTCAAGGGCACCTGCCAGTAACCCTTGGTAAGATCAGTGGTGGTAAAATACTTAACCCCACCCAGCTAGTCTAGGGCCTCATCTTTCGTAGACATGGGGTAAGCATCTGACTCTGTGTGACTATTTAATTTCCTGTAGTCCACACACAACCTGGTGCTGCCATCCTTCTTTGGCACCAGCACTACTGGGGAGGCCTAGAGACTGTTAGACTGCCGAATTACCCCTAGTTTCAACATTTCTTGTATCTCCTCCCTCAGAGTCTGTTTGACTCTCTCAGGCACCCTATGAGGGGCCTGCATGATGTGCCTTTGAGGTCCTGTATCCACCTGGTGCTGCAGCAGGTGGGTGGACCCTGGTTTCCCAGTGAACATGTCCCCAAACTTCTGTAACACTGCTCGGATTTCTCATAGCTGGGTAGGAGATGGCTACTGGGACATTGCTACCCCTTCCACTGAGGTGTTAGTCCGTGCCTCACTGAGGAGCTCAGTCACCAGATCTCCCTTACACTCCTCCTGCAGTCTAGTGCAAATACTCAGCACAAGGCCCTCCCTATCATGGTAAGGTTTAATCATGATAACATGGTACATTCTCTGATCCTGCCTAGCAGTTCCCCATGTAGTTAACATCACTTACCTTTCTTACCACCTTGTAGGGTCCGTCCCAAGCTTGCTTGCAGCTCGTTTGACAGGAATGAGAGCCATTACCTGCTGCCCCACAGCATAGTCTCTAGTTCCTGCATTCCTGTCATACCAAACCTTTTTCTTTTGTTGGGCTTCTGCCAGGTTCTCCTAGGCCAAGCCCATGAGTTCCCTGAGTCTTGTCCTGAGGTTTAGGAGATATGCCCTGAGGTTTAGGAGATATGCCACAACAGACTTCTGGTGGGATTCACACTCACCTTCCCACTCATCACAAATTAAATCTAGAGGTCTTCTCACCTATCCCCATACAGCAACTGGATGAAATACTTGCAGATTCTTGGGGAACCTCTCTGTAAGCAAACAACAGATAGGGTAAATATTTCTCCCACTCCCTCTGAAACTGGTCTGCAAATGCCCGTAGCATGGACTCGATTGTAGAGTTTAACCTCTCAACAAGACCATTAGTCTGGGGATGGTAGGGGGTGATCTTCAGGTGCTTCACCCCACTGTGCTTCCACAGACAAGCCAGCAGGTCTGACATGAAATTGGCACATATGTCAGTCAGTATTTCATTTGGGAAACCTACCCTGCTGAAAACCTCTAACAAAGCATTTGCCACCTTTTTTTGACTCAATGGAGGACAAAGCCACTGCCTCAGAGTATCTGGTAGCATAATCCACTTTCACTAGGGTATACATTTTCTCTGGAACTTGGGATACTCAGAGGGCCCACAGTATCTATAGCTACCCTCTGAAATGGCTCCTCAATGACAGGCAAAAGCATCGAAAGAGGTTTCCCATTATCTCCTGCCATGCCTACCTTTTGGCACTGCGCACAGGTCCTGCAGTACCCTGTTACATCTTTGGAAATTCCAGGCCAGTCGAAGTTCTGCATAATGCATCTTTTTGTAAGTTTTATGCCTATATGACCTGCAAAGGAAATATCATGGGCTATGGCTAGAAGTGCCAGACTGTAGGCTCTAGGCACTACCAACTGCTGTATACTCTCATCTTCTAGCCCTCCCACAGGGTCTACTCTTTATACAGTAACCTTTTGTCCCATTATACAGATTCCTCTTCCCTTGAGAATCAGGTGCCTCACTTGCTACCTTCCTCAGGCCTTGCACTGTAGGGTCTGAGAGCTGAGCCTGTCTCAGCTATCTCAATGTAACCCTTTCCAGCTCCCCTTCCAGAGAAAGTCTTGTTATCTTCTGACAGAGGTGCCTCTCTGTCAGCCTGGATACTACTACTCCTCTACCCTTGCAGTCCCTCTCTCCAAGGGAACATCAGTACCCACAAGCAGCTGTGGTTCACATTCAGTCTCACTGCTACAGCGTAGCTCCCTCCCTGATGTAACCACCTCACCATCCTGGCTGCAAGTGTGTGGTCTGTCTGGGTTTCTCCCAGGCTACCAGACCCACATGCTTGTCTCCAAACCTGACTGTGTGTAACTGCATGAGCACATGGTACTGCATTATCAAAATCATTCCCTATGGGGACATCTGCAGGGATATCCTCAAACACACCTATTTGCTGGCTTCCTTTTCCACCCTCCCAGTCAAGGTGAACCCTTGCCAAAGGTGTTTGGAATGGGGTCCCTCCTAAAGCTCTGACTGGAGTAGACTCCCAGGGGAAGTAATGCTCCTCTGTAACCATTGCAAGCTTCACAATGATTATATCAGAAGCTGTGTCTCTCTTAGCAATGGCCTCTTTGCCATTCACTACACTAGGGTATAACCTCTGGTGGTAGTTTAGTACCCTTGTTGTCTCAAGACAACCTACTATTGGCATTTTGTCCTTCCCACTTACTGTCACCTTCTGTTCCCCACCTTGCCTCCGTAGACATCTATATGCCACATGGCCCCAATGGTTGCATTCAAAACATTTAACCGTATGTCCTGGACGTGTACCTGTTGTAGTGACTTCCCCTGCTACTGGCAGATTCTGTTGGGGCAGTCTGGGCTGCCCACCATGGGTTACTTTAGACCCAAGAGCAGCACTGGGTGTCCCTTTCCTGTGCAGTGTTGCCCTCCTTGGTGGGTATAAGTCTCCCTTCTTCCCCAACTCATTTGAAGTAGCACATTGTCTATCAGCTAACCAGATCCTTATGTCCTCAGGCAAAGGGTTTGTTCCCTCAACAAAAGGTCTTTGAAAAGTGGTGACCTGACATCCACTCACCCAACTATGAAAATAAGTGCTCAGTTCATCAACATATTCACACACACTTTCATCTGCCTTGCGTCTGTGCTCACGAAACTTTTTTCTGTAAGCTTCAGGTGTTAGCTTAACAAATTCTAGCAAACAATTCTTAACAGTAGTATAATTTAGGAAATTATCGTCAGACAGATTGGAAAGTACATTTGCAACTTTGCCATGGAGTAAGGGGGTCAGGAACCGTACCCAGGGCCTTTGATCAACATCAAACTGTTTACGTACCCTCTCAAACATATGAATAAAACCATCAAAATTATCCCCCTCTATAAATTGTGAAAGAAATTTACTTTTGTGCTTCTGGGGTCCAGTTACTCCCTTCCTCATTACCTCCATGACTATGGCGAAGAGTCAGCATCTCCTTTTCATGCTGCCTCTCCTTTGCCTCAGCTTCCAGGTGTAGCAGTTTCTCATTCTCCTCAGCCTGTAGACGTCTGTGTATCTGCTGCTCCTGTTTCCAAATGCCTGGCCTCCAACTCAAGTCTCTAGCTCCAGATGGATTTTTTTAAGTCCCCTGCAGAAGGTTGAGCTGTCCATTCTCTGATCGTTGTACATCTCCACAGCCAGTCTGATATTTATCCTGGTTGTTATTCCTGGATGCAGCTATGACCAAAGCTGCAGTCATGTCAATTTTGATCTGAACTCTGAATATTCACTGTGTGGCTGGTTTAGAGTACAAAAACACCTTCAGTGATCACTGTACAGAAGTTACAGGAATTCACTATCCACACCAGAAGCCAATTAGTACGTGATGTGGCTAACTCACCACTATCAAACAATTAATATCTGATGTGGATATCCAACCACTGCCAAGCAATTAATATGTGATGCCCGTGCAGTGGCCCAGTAATCAAGGAGCCTCAATCCTCACCACTAACACCAGTGATGAGCGTGCACATTGGGGGGGATAACAAGTACACACAGAGTAAAGTACTGTTTCCCTTAAGACCCCACAGGGATCACAATCAGTCTGGGATGGTTTCTCCATTTCTCTCCAGATCCCCAGTAAGACTCCCCACTGCCCCAGCTATAGGGTCCAGATCTCAGCCTAGTGGTCAAGCTAAAACCTCCAGCACCCTCCCTGTCCAACCAGTGCTTCGTGTCCCTGCCCAAGTAGCTGACACACGCACACTTTAAGATGTGATTTAGATACAAACACACAGACACTTCTGGGGAAGGCTGGCACAGGTTCTCAAGCTGTGCCCCTTTTCCGCCCACACTATAAGGTAGTACAGACTGCCACCAACCACTAATATCGGCTACTGCAAGGCCCTATCCAAAGGGTGTCCAATTTTACTGTGTAATATTATCCAAATAGTAAGTGTGACTGAGACTTGAACGATATTTAGGAGTGGCTGGTACAGTATCACCAAATATATGCAGTGTACTCTGACCTTAAATTGTCTCTATACAAAACAACCACAGTTGAAAGGTTTAAAAATATTTAATAATAAAAACACAAGACAATACTTCTTACTTCAACACAATGACATAAGAGTTCAGAGATCACAGGAAACTTTTAAAATAATATTGTAGGATAGTCTGACATATAGAAAAAGCTAGACTCATTTTACTATTTCTATCCATCCCTAAGAGAAATACTGAAGTCTAAGATCCTACTTGCATACAGAGCAAAGGCAGAGTGCTGGTGAGTTGATGTGTTCAGGTTCAGACAAAATCCGAAATGCTTAATTCTCACTGTCTGAGAAAGTCTTAAATTGATAACACAGTACTGCTGAGTCATTTCACATTACATCATTCTTGACACTTCTTGGTTCCCAGGCTCACAGAAACTCAAAATTTACATTTCTTAGTAAGCTTGCCCCTGGCCAGGAAGCAACAGCAATAAAATACTTTATACATGTAAAACCTTAGTAATTATCTCTTAAGTCAAGACAGTAGAAAGAATTCCTTAGTCTAGGTATCCTTTCTCCGAGCTTTGAGATCAGTCATAAAATGCTTTACTTTTTCAGCTTTCTTCTAGCATAGTGCACTGTGGTTACATTTTTGAAGCTCATTACAACATATAGTTTAATCATAACATATAGTTATCTCTACATTTGTAGAACAAGCGTGTGGATTACATTAATATTTACATTGACACAGACTTATTTACAAATTTCTATCTGGCAGGGCTGACAGCCCCTCAGTTTACACTGCCACATGGACATCCATCCACACCTTTGCAAAACATTATTAGCTGATGCCTCCTGGGCTAGGACAGGGTTCACAACTGCTGTCTTACAAAACTTGCTTTTCCAAGGGCAAGCAGACAGCCTGCCCCCCCCCCCCCCAACTTCTAGCTTTGAGAGTTCTGTCAAGGATCAGTACTGCAACACCGACAAAGAACAACATGGTGCAGTTGTGTCACATTTGCTGTAATTGTAGATATTAGAGTAGATCAGTGGTGCAGTACTTGGGAGCTATTCAGATGTTCTCCTGTTGTAAATTACCTTTCTAGACCTTCTTCCAAATCTTTTCTAACCTCATCTCATGTTTAACAACTTTTGCTGTAGATTTAACTCAAAACTGTACCAGAGCTGGTCTTAAACTTGGCTGTCCCGTGTCCCTTTTTTCTTTGCCTGCATCCTGATAGCATTCCCTGTTGAGGAAAGCAGTTTGTAACCTGCAGTCCAAATATCTGTTTAGCCTCAGCCCACTTTCTTACCTTTCCCCCCTTTTATTTGCTTCCAGTAACTGTGATGATCTTCATTTTTCACTGTTGCAGTCATTACATTTGGGTTATCTGCTTGCAGTAGCCCTCAGTCGGCCTGATTAACAAAGTCTTGGGTCCTGCATTGGATGCTGTTCCTTCTTCCATGACGTCAGGTCGTCAGGGGTATAAAACATGCAGCCGACGCCATTACATCAGTCTTTCTTGCCATGTGGTGCCTGAAGCAGAAGCAGTTCACAAGTGCCGGTCGGCCGACTCCTGAAATTTTCGTTTACGAGTTTCAGAACCAAAGTCTTCAACTAAAGCTAATTACCCCATTGGGGAAACTTTTCTTGCTCCTTACCAATGTCAGTAAAAGTTAATAGTTGCATTACTTGTGGAAAGCAAATACCTCACAAAGATTTTCATTTGTACTGTATTCCTTGCCTGGGCCCTGACCATGACATACCTTGCTTTCGGTTTTGTGCTTTATTTAATCACCGCACTATCTGTCGTCGGTATAATTTCGCCTCTAAATATTTCGGTTCTCTGTTTAATTATCCAGAAATGTCATCGGTTAGCCATCCGACTACTGGGATTCCGAAAAAACTCAAAGATAAAGACAGAGACAGGCTCTCTAGGTCCATAGTTGCTGACTACGCTTCTCGTAAGCCAGCCACCGGTACTCAGTGAAGCGCTTTCGCGGCCCCTGATAACCCGCTACTTCTGATTCGCAGGCCTTTACTGGCACCCATTCAGAGTCCTGAATGCCGCGAGATGCTTCAGCTGTGGAACTTGCAGATGTCTCTACCTTGGATGGGTCCGGAGCCGCTGTTCAGGCACCGGCTTCTGAGGGTGTATTCAGGCCTACAGACTTGCATATTAAACCGACGCCTCCTTCTTCATTTAGGCCTAAATCTCGAACCATGCCTAAGAATCCGATGCCCACGCCTCATGCTCAGGCCTCTCTGCCTAAAAAACAAATGATGAGAATGGCTGAAGATCTTATAACTTTAATCAGGAGAAGCTAACCTCCCCCTTCTAAGAGACCTAGGAATGAAGTTGTTTATGAATCTTCTGACCGGGATTCTGATTCTTCTGATGGTCTGGATTTGTCGGTATCCACTTGAGGATTCTGATGGAGGACTATATTCCCTCTGCTTCCCCTCCAGAGGATTTTTCTTTTGATGAATCCTTAAATACTCTAAGGGAGCATTTCCACTGGGAATGCCAGGATTTTTCTGATTCAAAAAAGAGGCTTGGGGATTTCTTACTCCTGCCTCAGCATAGGCCTTTAGCTATACCTCCTGTACTAGACATTGTTGATGATGCCTTTCGATATCTAGTTTGGCCCCTGATTCTTTGCCTCCTGCTTCCAGAAAACCTGACGGATATTACAGGGTTTCTGATTCACACAAATTTCTTTTTAAAAATCCTATTGCGGATCCAGAGACTATTTCACAGGGAGCCAAGGACATTAAGGCTTCTTCTGCTAAAAATCCTACCCCTTCTGATAGAGACTCCAGGGCGCTGGATAGATGAGGTAAGAAGGTTTACACTTCTGCAACCTTGGCCATTATGGCTTTAAACTGCCAGTTTCATATGTTAAAGTATCAACAACATGTTATTGGGTTGCTTAAACAGAAAATGATGTTGATTCCTGATTCTGCTGAAAATTAAGAATTACAGGATTTAATGCATTCTGCTGAACAGGTTGGTAAACATACTTTGCAATGTGGATTTGATTCATTAGAGGCCTCTTGCAGTGCTGCTGTTACTGGGTCTGTGCTCAGAAGGCATGCTTGGCTTAAAGAGCAATCTTTGCCTGATCATGTTAAAGCTAAACTGTTGGATGCTCCTTTAAATCGGGACCGTCCGTTTGGCAACAAATCTAAATAAGTTCTTAAAAAGATGGAAGATAAAGCTAAATTTATGCAAACTGTTAAAGATTTCTTGCTAGTTCAGCCTCCTAGATTTAGTAGGCATTGGCCTTCTAAGAATTGGTCCTTTCCAGCCCCTTCCAGGTCTTCTCAAGCCAAACCCCAGACACAGAATAAACCCCAGATTTCAGTCCCAGGGGACACACGATTAAGCAGTATGGGATTTCCTTACCCATATCTGGGAGTAGTAAGACTCCACCCTATGGAAAACTGTCTCAATGACTTGCTTTTAAAACTTCCAAACACTTCCCAACTGAATGCTCCTTTAGGCGGAAAGATTGGTCTGCAGGCCAAAAACTGGGAACTCATTATCCAGGACAAATGGGTTTTGAATATAGTGTCCCAAGGATACAGATTTCACTTCCACACGTTACCAACACCAAGCTGGTGGGAAGATCTACCCCCAAATCAGTCGGCAGAGGCCCAAAATCAAGTTCTCTCTCTCTTAAGCATGGGGGCTATTGATTTAGTACCAGAAGAGGGACGAGGCTTCTATTCGAGACTTTTTCTAGTACCCAGAAAAGGCAATACATGGCGTCCTGTCCTGGACCTCAATATTCTAAGCACCTTTCTGGTGATTCCAGAATTCAAAATGCTGACTCTTCACCAGCTGCTTCCAATGCTAGGCAGAGATGCATGACTGGCAACACTAGACTAAAAGAAGCATACCTGCACATCCCTGTCAGAGAGTCTTGCAGAAGATACCTATGCTTCAAAGCAGGCTGCATGCACTATCAGTTCTTTGCACTGCCCTTTGGCTTATCTACTGCTCCCAGGGTATTCACAAAGTGGCTAGCTCCAGTCATTGCATTTTGCAGGCAAAGAAATATTCAAATATACCCATACCTGGATGATTGTCTAATTCAGGCAGAAAGCCAGGACATACTTTTAAATCATCTGGCCTTTGTTCAAAGGGTACCAACTTGTCTGGGGTACACCATAAACAAAAAGCAATCACACCTGGTACCTTGTCAACAAATTATATCCTTGGGAGCAAGCTTGAATACAACTTCCCAGATGGCTTTCCTCATGCCAGAGAAACAGATTCATTTGACAACCTACTTCAAACAAGTGGCCACAAAAAAACAGCTGTCTGCAAGGCAAATACTGCAAGCCTTGGGGTTCATGGCCTCCTGCATTCTTCTAATTCCATATGCAAGACTGCATATGAGGAATCTACAATGGTATCTCAAAAGTGTATGGTGTCAAAATTCACAGGATGTCGAAGCAGTGATTCCTATCATACCTTGCCTATGCCTAGAGTTACTTTGGTGGGCAGAGGCCTGCCACCAAAACAGGGGACTACCATTCCCTACCACCCAAACCTTAACAGACACATCAGACTGTGCACAGGGGGCTCACCTAGCAGGGAAGTGCATTCAGGGCAAATAGAACCCAAGTCAAATGCACCTGCACATAAATAAAAAGGAAATGTTAGCTGTACAGAATGCTCTGACAGCTTTCAAGGACCACATTCTTCCAGGACAACTAATGGTAAAGACGAACAACAACTCTGTCATGTGGTACATAAACAAGCATGGGGGTACACATTCTTACCCCCTCTGCAGACTAGCCATGGCATTGTGGAACACAGCCTTGAGCTACCAAGTGAATCTACAAGCTCAATTCCTGCCAGGAAAACTAAATACACTGGCAGACGGACTAAGCAGAAACCTCATGGACCCACACGAGTGGAAACTGAAACCAAGGATTTTCAACAAGTTGACAAGCAAGAGGGGGAGCCCAGATATAGGCCTGTTTGCCTCCTCCCAGAACCATCAATTGGACAAATTTTGCACAAGGATTCCCCACAAGCTTGCTTGGAAAGAGGATGCTGTATCCTTCAGCTGGAAAAAACTATCAGTTTATGCCTTTCCTCCTCTGCTGTCCAAGGTACTACTAAAGATCAAACAGGACAAGCCAAGGACAATTGTAATTGCACCAGACTGGCCATGCCAACACTGGTACCCCCTCTTGCGCAGTGTGTCACACTTGGCCTCATGGCACTTGCCTCAGACTCCTTCCCTGTTGTCTCAGCAGGAGAAACAGATTCTGCACCCTCGGCTGCAAACCCTGATCCTAGCAGCCTGGATAATTACCTAATCTCTCCTTTACCATCCCTCAGTAAATTAGTGATGGATATCAATTTAGAGGCAAGGAGGCCTAGTACTAGAAAATCTTATGCTGCAAAATGGAAAAGATTTTGTGCCTGGAATCAACCTCAAGGGATGAGTGCAGCAGTGCCCAAATTACCTTAGATTCTACAATATTTGATTGAGCTGTTTCATAAGGGCTTGTTCTTTTCCTCCATCAAAATTCATGCCTCAGCCATTTCAGCTCATTACAGCACTGAGCCTCCCCTCTTCTCTTCTCTCACCCACTGCTCAAGCAGTTCCTCAGAGGGGCCAAAAATTTAAGGCCACCTAGGAGAGCTCCAACTCCAGCCTGGGACTTTAACTCACTCTTCCTCCTTTCGAGCCAGCTGCTACTGCAGATTTAAAATTCCTTTCTTGGAAAACAGCTTTCCTTTTAGCAATCACTTCTGCAAGAAGGGTATCTGAATTACAGGCCCTTATGGCAGTGGAGCCTTTCATCATCTTTCATGCGGACAGGGTATCCCTCAGAACCAATCCCTCCTTCATGCCCAAGGTGGTATCCAGTGTGGCTCTTAATAGTCCATTCATTTGCCTACCTTCTTTCCTAGCCCACAGAACAAAGGGGAATGGATACTGCACTCCGTAGATGTGCACAGACAAGTTAGATTTTACCTGGACAGGACTAAACCTCAAAGGAAATCTGAACAACTGCTGGTGGCATTTGCTTCAGGGACACAGGGAAAAGCTATTTCAAAGCAAACCATTTCAAAATGGATAGGCCACTGCATTCATTTCTGCTATAAGCACTATGGAAAACCTATCCCACAGAGCATCAGACCACATTCAACCAGGGCTGCATCTACCTCTATAGCCTTTCTCAGGGGCTTTCCTACCAGGGACATCCTAGAAGCTGCTACCTGGAGTTACATACTTTCACCAAGCATTATCATTTGCCAATTTTCTCTAAATCCAGAGTTGGCTTTGCCACTGTAGTCTTGCAGGGTCTTATAGCTGGTCCTAATTCTATTTAAATTCCTCCTCCCAAGCTTAGCTTTGGGAATCTATCCAAATGTAATGACTGCAACAGTGAAACACGAAGAACATAGTACAGTTGTGTACACTTACCATAAATGTAGATGTTCAAGTGTATTCGCTGTTGCAGTCCTGATTACCCTCCCTCCACCCCCCCTTTCTTCTTTTGGCTATACCTCTACTCTCCCTTACTATGCTCAAAAAACTTTTTGGTGTATTTGCGTTTTTGTTGGAGGTATATCCTTGTAATTATAGATTTAATTGCTTCCCATTAGGGGGCACCTGACATCTGGGGCAAGAAAAAACTGATGTAATGGCATCGGGTGCATGTTTTATACCCCTGACGTCATGGAAGAAGGGACAGCATCTGACGCAGGACCCAAGACTTTGTTAATCAGGCCGACTGAGGGCTACTGCAAGCAGGTAACCCAAATGTAATGACTGCAACAGTGAATACACTCGAACATCTACATTTATGGTAAGTGTACACAACTGTATGTATCTTCACCAGTGTGTACACAACTGTACTTACCTTCACTAGTGTTTTTCTAGCAAATTCCAGTCCCTCTTGCTTGTTTTGTAAACTACTTGCAATCATCCTTAATGGGAAAATCTACGTTTTTCCATTCCTGTGTTGGCTTAGTTTTCAGAGTATTTTCTAGTAGTTAATGAATATAATAAAATGTATGGTTACTATTCTCCTTAAAGGCCTTCTTACTGAATCCTACAGTCTCTCTATTTCTGTAACTTCCACATTTTTCATCATCATTTCTTTCCACTTGGATTCATAATCTTCTTGCTTGTGCTTTGTATATAAGCTTCACCTGCATGCTGCTGAAGTATCACTTCAAGTTAGCTAGTCCTAAACCAATTTGTTCTATGGTGATTATCAACCTACTCCAATTAACTTTTGCCCTTTTCTTCTCTTTTTCCTTCACAGATACTCCTCTGGTTGATAAAAATATGCCTGACTTGTGTATAAAACTAAAGGGATAGAAACATTGTTTACTGCTTGTTTCTTAGTAACCATTTTTATCAACCAGAAGAGAAGTTGTGGACAGTAGCTAATAAAGATTTGAAGGATTTTATTTGAAAGGGGAAGATGGCAAGAGTTAAGTGAGATAAGTTAATCCTCCCAACAGGAGGAGAAGGTTTAGGATTACCTAATTTGAAGGGATATTTTAGAGATGCACAGTTAAGGCTCTTACACATAACACAAGCAGAAAACTGCAGTCAAAAGTGGAAAGGGGTAATGATGAAGGGGAGTAATATAAGAAATAACCAAAGAGTGGAATTTTGGATGAAGATCCTTAAGGAGAATCACAGTCAGAAAATATTCATACGGTAGCAGAAAGTATTCTTAAGAGCGAAGCCATCATGGTAATGGAGAAGGATTTTGCCTGTAGGGATGACTGCAATTAGTGGTACATAGAACATATATGAAGGGGCTGGAATTTACTGAAGGAAACTAGGAAAGGAGCCAAGGTATTGGGAACAAATAATTAGACAAGGAAAGGTAATAGAATAGGAAAAGGCCAAGAGGACATTTGGATTGCAGGCTAGTGATTGCATTCCCTATCAGTGATTTATATTAGAGTATAGAGCAAGGGAAAGGGGATAGGAGAGTCCTAAATTCAAAACTTGCTGTTTTAAATTGAATCTAGACCAGAAGGTACTAAAAAAAGATAATTAGCAGGGCATATAAAATGTTGCATGATAACTGTAGGAATCAATCAGAAGAGGTCAGAAAAGATTGGGAAGAGAGATTAGATATGCAGTTCACAAAGAAACAATGTGAGGACAAATGTATGGTTTCTATATATGCAAGAAAGTCTAGATGGTTTAGGATTGTTGCTTGGAAGTGTTTGCATAGATACTTTCATACCCCAAGCAGACTCAAAAGAATTTTTCCTCTGGTAGATGGCAAAGGTTGGAGGTGTGATGGTGAAGAAGGGTAACTTGGAATGTGTTTTGGGAGTGTAATGAACTAGTAGACTTTAAAAATTCAGAATACTGGACAAGCCAATGAATATAACTAAGGATATGTTTTTTTTTTGTTGTTTTTTTTTATCTGGAATACAGTATCTGAATTGCCTAGACATAGTAATGCCTTGTTAAGTTAATTCTGGTGGTTTTCAAAAAACATTTAATAGCATATCAAAATCTAAACCTTTTGCATTTGAAGCAGTGAATATAGTAACAGAGTTAAAATAAAAGGAGGTGGAATCCTTAGAAAAAGGAGTAAATTCCATAGAAAAAATGGAAAGGAAAGTGTGGAAAGAATTCATGCAGAAATTTTTTTGGAGGAGGAATGCAGTTTGAGAGGGTAAGAATTGAATAATTTATGTAACGTTGCCTAGATTATAGAATCTATAACCACATATGTGATGCAAAATGTTAAGTACACTTTTATATAAATTTAAATTTGCCTGTGTCACGAGTTAATTCTGGTGTTTTAAAAAAATCATCTGATGTCTTCTTTATTTCATTAACCTGTGAGTCTCTGTTCCGATCCTTGGAGCCAACTAGCCACATTTTTTATAGCTTGAGCTTCCTGTGTTGAGCCACATATTGAGCCATATTGACAAATTGAGCCTTATACCCACAATACCCCATTACCCAACATACCTCAGATCTCATTTGCTGCGCTTTGCTTCAGCAGGGAGTTCTCCTGGCTCTTGAGCTTCCTCTGGCAGTAGTTGATTTATTGAGTCACCTCACAGCTAGGGTAGAGGGGCATTATCTGGGTTTAACAGTTCAAGGCACATGGATGTCCCAGGAGACCCAAGTTGCATATCAATGTATTGGCGATGAGAGCTGCTCTTCTAACATTGCAGGAACTTGACAGCTTTCTCCCTCTGGGGACTGTTGTGATCCAAATGGACAACATGTCTGTCTGGTACATGAACAAACAGGGAGGAACCAGGTCCTACCCCCTCTCATGAGAGGCGATGAGGGTTTGGTAGTGGGTGATCACCACCAGCCACTTTCTGGTAGGAATGCCCATTCCGGGTGAGTCCAACATATTAGCAGACCGGCTCAGTAGAGTTTTACTGATGCCTCATGAGTGGACTCCGAACCAGTAAACGCCAGACATGATCTTCTAGAAATGGCGTAATCCCTGCTGTGATCTGTTTGCTTCCCCTCTCAACAGCAAATGCAGCAGGTACTTTGGCTTGATCCGTCATCAGGGACAGTTGCCCAGGTACACTCTAGTCCATGCTTGTCCCTCCGACATTTGCGATTCCTTCTCTACTTCTAATTTCCAAGTTCTTGCAGAAAAATCTCAGGTTGCAGAGCAAAGTTGTCCTCATTGTCCCCTTTTGACCTTGACAATCCTGGTTCACCTTCCTTGGGTCTCATCTGGTTTGCCTTCCGATGAGGTTGGATCCAGCCCCAGATCTGTTCAGTCACCCACCAGGGCATCCCCATCCAGACATACAGGGCCTGAAGCTAATCACATAGTTTCTCCAGTTTCAGTGATGGCAAGATTTCTCAGGCTTTCTTCCCCCATTTGAGAAATTTTGGTCTCCTTACATAGCTCTTTTACGCATAAGGTTTATAGAAGCAAGTAGAAAAGAATTGCTATTTGGGCTTAACAGAAACTGATCCTTTTACAGCAGCAGTTGCAGTCGTAGTTTACTTTTTGGCTTCCCTTTTCTGTGATGGAGGTTGTCATTCTACTGTCAATGTCCAGTTAGAAACCATATCCAATTTTCACTTTGATTGTGATTCTTTATCCCTTGCCTCTTTTAAGCTCTGTAAAACTTTCCTCAGAGGCACTTTCCCGCTACTGCCTCCAGTGAAAAATCCTACTCTTCCTTTGGGATCTAATGATTTTGCAAGCCCTGGTGCCCTTTGAGCCTGCTGCTACTGTGGATTTGAAATTCCTTTTCTGGAAAATGCTTTTTCTGGTAGCTATTACTTTGCACGAAGAGTGTCTGAACTCCAAGTCCTTTCTTCACAATTCCCATATTTGATTTTTCACAAGGATAGAGTTAACCCTGTGTGCTAATCCTTTGTTTTTACCCAAGGTGGGTAAGGAAAGGAATATTATTCAGGGCATTCATCTTCCAGCCTTTTTTCCCAATTATCAAAACAAAGGTGAATATACTTTCCATTTGTTTAATGTTCATAGACCGCTTCATTTCTATTTACACAGGGCCAAGTCCTTTAGGAAGTCTGATCAGTTGTTTGTATCTTTTTATGTGGCAAAAAGCAGTACATTTATTACCAAAATCTCACTAACAAGATGGCTGAAAGGCTGTGTATTACCTTTATTTACTCATTCAAAAATGCTCCCTTACTAGGACAAATTGAGGCCCACTGCATAAAATCCATGACTACTTCTCCGACTATTTGGTGTTTCAGTTGAGGGCATATGTGCAGCAGCTACTTGGTGTAATCCTCCCACCTTTACTATGCATTATAAATTGGATATCATATCCAGAAGTAAAAGTGCCTTGGACTCTGTTCTCCGGAATATCCTTCCATGAGGGCCACCTAGGATCTTAGTAGCTGGGGACTCTTATCGCACAGGTTAGTGAAATGAAGAGGACATCAGCAGATAAAGAAGGTATGTTCTTACCATAATGTTCCATCTGTGTTCTCCATCTTCAATAACCTTCCTGCCCCCCATTCCCCTGTCCAAGTCTTTGGGAAGCCTGGTTGAATGTTCAAAGGTATTTCCATTTCTTATATTGAGCTCATGATGATGTTTAGTTAGAGTTTTTTTTATTTCTGCAGTGTAAATATGTTTGTGTTATGCCTTTGCTGACAACTCGATCTGAGGTACATTGTGGGAGCAGGGCATTATGGGTATAGGGGACGAGCTCAAGCTGCAGAAAATTCAGCTGGCCTGCTCCAAAGATTTGAACAGAGACCCACAGGTTAATGGAAATGAAGATAGACAACACAGATGGAATGTTATGGTAAGAAAACTTTTTTCTACAACACTGAGGTGCTCTTTCCTGGATTTATCAGGTACAAAAATAATACCATTTGCAAATAAAACCAACTTTTCTTGACTAACGTACGAATTATATACTTCAGTTTCTGAATCCTTTAATTTCTTTGCCAATGACTCTTGATGTAAAGCAAATAAAGGGGAAAAAGGACATCCCTACCTGTTTCTCTGTTCAAACACAACTTAGAGAGGAGCCCTTCTACTTTAACTCTTGCCTCCAATACTTCATACATTCTCCTAATTAACCTTCTGATGTTGTCAGTCTTCATTCATTCTTGACTGTTGGATACAGTTACAGTCCTCGAAAGCGACTCTGCCATTATTATCAAGCTTGTGCCATCCAGAAACTCTCAAGCCAAGGTTACCCGTACTGCCTTTCTTCCCTTCGCCTCAGATCTCGTTTGCCGCTTAGAAAATCAGACGTGTCAGCCATGCTGAACTTTTTT
This sequence comes from Protopterus annectens, assembly GCF_019279795.1. Classification (NCBI taxonomy): domain Eukaryota; kingdom Metazoa; phylum Chordata; order Ceratodontiformes; family Protopteridae; genus Protopterus; species Protopterus annectens. Next base: position 258,846,595 of record NC_056743.1, read on the forward strand.
CTTTGATATACATATATATCCCTATATTTTTCTCTACTTGTTTAATTTGTTGCTCATTCTTCTTTGTAGTTATTGTTAGTGGTGTGTATTAGCGTGAGTGTTCATGTAACCTTTTCTTTACCTTTTCTGAGTAGTTTCTTCATACCGTTGCTGGTGTAGGCCCTTCCCTCTGGTAATTCTTAGATACCATTGCTGGTATCTTTATTTTCCTTTCTTTCTATTACCCTCTTGGGGGTATTTCTTTAGATACCATTGTTGGTATATTCATTTAAAAAAAAAAAGAGCGGTGGTCTGTACTCACTGTTTTTTCCGTTATGTGGGTTTGGGTGTGTCTATGCGCATGCCCTCTTGCTATTTTTTGAAAGATGGCAGAAAAACAAAAGGGAACCACAGGTTTTAAGCAATGTGGGGACTGTGGCAGAAATATGCCAAACTCTGATGGGCATCTTTCATGTGTTTATTGTTTAGGTGTCCCTCATTTGGAGATGTAGTCGCTATGTGAACTCTGCAAAGGTTTCAGTGCTCGCACCCTTGCAGAGAGGCGAAACAAACTTATTCTCAAGGGGCTGCTAAAATGCCCTTTTAGTGAGGCTTTCTGACGTGGGGACATCCAAGTCTCCCAGAAAAGAATCAAAGAAAAGGAGCCTTTCAGTACCTTTGTCCCCTAAGGTACAAGAAGCTAAAACTGCTAAGACTCAGGTTTTGACTTCTCCTTCGGAACCAACGCCTAAAATATCTAAATCTGCACCGACTCCTGCTCCAGCACCAAAATCTGTCACATCTCCCATGGTGCTGACTGTTATTGAAGCTACCAAAACACCTACGGCACCAACCTTTTCAGTACCGATGACCCCCTCATCACCAACAGTAGTCTCTCCAAGTATTCTGGTAATGTATTCCCCTGTAAAGCAAATAGAGAGTACACCCAGGACTAGATGCTCTCCATCTACAGGACCCCTTCTTGGGTCAACAATTAAGTCCATTTCTTGAACGGTCAGAATTGCCCTCTGGGATGTCTGTCCATTCCACCAGGAGCCTTTCAGAGCTAGATGTAGTCAGATTGGTGGATCAGCTGTTGCCAACCAGAGGCCTTCCTTCTCCCCCGTAGGACCTCTCTTCCACCAGGAGCCAAAAGTTACTCTCCTAGGACACCCACTTACCTTCCTCCTCCAACCTCTCTGCAGGTCTTGGAGCCCATTATTTTGACCTTCCCGGTGCCAGCTACCTCGATACCAGTAGTGGATCTCACCTTGGTTCCACAACCAACTCTGTGGTCTGTGGCTCCATCGGAGCCACCACCATCCCCGTTAAAGTGTCACATTTATGTATCCTCTGGCTCGCAGCTGTCAAAATCTGCTACCTTGGGCAGTGGGGATGAGCAGCAAGATACCCATTTGCAGGGCCCCCCATCTTTGGAGTCCTCCTCAGACCTTCCGCCTGAGGAGCCACCCCATAAGAGATAGTGCAAGACTAAGCACCTGGATTTTCCAGAAGAATTGGTCACTGAGGATACAGATTTTGATGAAGGGGAGAGGGGTTCCCCTCCGTCACCGCCTGATGATGCCTCCTTCTGGGACATCTTGGAAAATCTGAAACTGAGGGGTGATTGGAAGCCCACAAACTCATCCTCAGAGGAATCGTTTTCCTGCAGGCTTTTTGTGCCCGGCCTTCTACTACTTGGGTGATCCTGCCTGCCGATAAACTGATCAGACTCATTGTGCAGCATGCGTGGAAGGCTTCTGATACCATAGAGCCAATTCCCCAGAGACTGGACAAAATTCTTTCAGCGACGGACCAGCCGCACTGGTCGAAGGATCAGCCAGTGGATGTCATGGTGGTGGCAGCTGCCACAAAAAAGGAACTCACCAAGGAATGTCCAGCTGTCCATCCTCCAAACCGGGAGTCCTGGACAATGGACCGATTCAGAAAGCAGGTCTTCATTTCATCGACCTTTACCATACGGTCCTTGAATTTTTGGCACACTTCACGCAACTGCAAAGGGATCTGATAACTGAGCTTTCAGCGAACATAGCGGGAACAGTGACTGATGAGGTGTGGGATAAGGTTGCTTCCCATCTTGCCACCCTGGAGTCTCTCTCCAACTTGTCCATGCAGCTTCTTGCTCATACAGACGAAGGGACATATTGAGCAGCGGGTACAGGCGTTGCCATCGGGCGCCACACCTAGATGCACTTAAGTGAGTTTGCGGACCCCTTCAAGTCTTTCTTTATCAATGCTGCTGTTGATGCTGCTTCATTATTTGGCCCAAAAATCAGAGACACATTAGCCAGGTGTGGGAAACATGGAAAGACCCTTCCTTTCTAGCATGTGTTTTTCCACCCCTCAATGACCTTACTCCAGGAATCAGAGGGAGTGGGAAGATGTGGTTCAGAAAGTCGCAAGAGCCTTTTTGGGACAATTGTGGCGAGTATTCCTCCCAGGGCAGAGGGGGAACTCCTTGGGAAGATGCCCCTCCCATGGTAGAAGATTGCATACCTGTGGAAGCAGTCAGGGGAAGATTCTCTCTGCACCATTCAGCCTGGCATACAATAACAACGGATTCTAAGCCTTTGAATTAAGCACTTGGGCTTCAGACCTGTTGTTTTACATTAAGAAGGGTTGTGGTCTGCACTGTTGTAGGAGGACAGGTAACTTGCATCCTTTTAAGTTGGGAGTTGCTAATTGAAGGCTTAGTGTCTGTTATTCTAAAAGTGTATTAGTTCTGGTTTAAGCTTTTGGGCTTCGGGCCAGTTATTTTGCATTAAGAAGGTGTGGTCTGCACTCTTGTGGGAGGAGAGGGTAGATTCTTCCCTTCTGAGCTGGGAGTTTCTGGTTAAAGGCTTATTGTGCCTGCTTATTTGAACTGTTTCTTTCTGAAATTGGTACGCCTTGTTTGCTGTAGCATGGACTAAATTCAGACCTGCTGAATCTAGCTTTGTTTGTATAACTTGAGCACTAATCCAGGCCATCTTTTTTTTTTTTTTTTGGAGAAGGTTCCCCTGCACCCTAGTGGCAGGAGTGTGCAGTTAGAACATGTCTGATCGAAGACTGCAGGAACAGGGCTCAATTTTTAGCATTTTATTGGTTTAAATCAGTTTGCTCATTTGCTACTGTTATATTAAAAAAAAATACACTTTATGGCACCGGAAATGGTTTAACCCTAGCTAAGCGGCAATGCATAAAGTGTGCTCTTCCAATTTTCCCTTAGAACTAGCTAGTTTTTCAGTTTTAGCACTCAAATCTGTTTCTTTGAGCTCAGCACTTGTTCAGAACTCGTAAGCACTAAATAAGCTGCAAATTACTACAGCACTCAACTTTCCTCACTTGTCTAGAGGAAAACATATTTTAGTACTTTATAAGCACCTATCCAGGCATGTCTAAGGGTCAGCTCCTGTTTTTTTCTCCTGTCTACCTGATGAGTCTGGGCATCTTGGGACAATGCAGCAATTGCCTTATGTACACAGACAACCCCCTCTCCTTCTACCACCCAACACGACAACCTGTGAGAGATGCACTTACACAGCCAAACTGAAAGCAAAGCTGTCTTCACCCAAGACTAGACTAGACAGTCAAGAGTAGAAGGTAAACTCTTGCACCACACCACACTCATCACATAGTCCCTCAAAACCTACACCACCAAAACACACACATAGAAACACAAGACGCACACCTACATTCACTGAGGCTCTCAATAAAAATCTGCCCATCAACAGGGACCACCAAAGCAGAAACGCAAGCAACCTCCACCCCCAACACAACCCAAATGACACACAGCCAATAAGGCATAACAATGTACCCAACTCTCTTGTCTTAGCTGACTCTATAGTCAGGCGCACTGATGTTCCAGTCACCAGGCTAAACAAGGAGAAAAGTACGGTCAGCTGCCTGTCGAGTGCCAGGATCCGCCACATAATGCACACACTCAGGTCACTCCACAACAAGTGCAAATATGACTCTGTCATTGTCCATGTTGGTGTGAATGACCTGAGATGTACCTCCGTGGACTACATGAAGAGAGACATGGAGGAGCTCACCGATCTTGTAGCCCAGACAGTTAAGACCCTAGCCCTGCGTGGCATCCTGCCATCACCCAGAATACCACAGTACAAGGACAAAATGATGGAATTCAACAATTGGCTGAGTTTCTGGTGTCATTGTAAGGGGATCCAGTATCTGTCTGCCTGGGATGACATGATCGACGGACCACGATGCTTTGCCAGAGATGTCCTGCACCTGTCGCCCTTGGGATTCCAGATACTGGCTAAGGCTCTTGCCACCATTATAGTGTCATTTTTAGGCAAGGTTCAAATGACAAATTCATCACCGTTAACGGGTACAAGCAAGCAAACTCTGAGGGTAATGCTACTCCATGCTAGAAGTCTAAACCTCAAAGTACACTCACTTGAAGCACTCCTTAAAATGGAGAACATCTACATCTGTGCAGTGACAGAGACCTGGTTCAAGGCTCCAGAGAGCACCCCTGCATTACCAGGCTATGATTCATACCACACCTTTCGTCCACCTAACCTGGACCAAAACACTAAAGGCGGAGCTGTGTCCATATTCATTAAGTATGTCCAATTACCTACACAAGAACGACAGCGCAAAACGCAGACACCCACATAGCTGGCACCACATGGTCAACAATCGAAACACAGACAACGCAATTACTGCACAAAAAAGGTAAAATAAAATTTCCTTTTTTGTGCTTGCAGGGGTGCTCTGCCCCCCCCTGCACCCATGTGGGAGGCTCCGCTCCCCCCACCCCCCCATAACTTTAATATACCAGCTCCAAAATTGCACTACAGTGCAGGAATGGAAATCTTTCCATTCTGCACTACAGAGACATACCGTTTCCCCATTGGCATTTGGATTGTCGACCATGTGGTGTCGGTTATGTGGGTTTCGGTCTTCTCAGCTGTTGTTCTTCTGTAGGGGACCCGTATATCCACACCTCTAAGGCTAGTTGCTCAGCATAATGGATCCGAGATTGTCCAATTGCAACTAACTTTGGGCAAGACTGCATTCCAAATTGTGACTTGCTACAGATCCCCATCCAGGTGGACAGTAGTCTCTCCTTTGATAATCACATCGCCACAGTAGTCAGGAAATCCTTCTACGTGGCACACCATCACAAAAGTTTTCTCATCCAGGAAAAAAAGAGGTCATTGTTCCTCTCTGTTCCTCACTCATTAGACCCATTAATAGGGTACAAAATCCTTTTTGGTGCGTACCTCACAAGACATCTACAACAACTGGAAAGGCCACAGAAATACCTCACAAAGAGGATTACCAGACTCAAACAGATTCCCTACGAAGACGGTCTCAAAAAACTCCAGATTTACTCTCTCATGTATCGCCTACTCAGGGGCGATCTCTGCCTAATGTACAAAGCTATGTCAAACCCAGAGCTGTTGGACATGCTCCACTTAAAGAAATCCCAGTCCCTCCAAGCTACATGCTCTAGGGACCTAAACCTTGTCACCACAATAAACAGAATATGCTGGAGGGATAGATTCCTGTCTCAGAGACTTCACATACTCTGGAACAAACTACCTATCTATATCAAACAAAGCTCTTCATTAGCACTCTTCAAGAAAAATCTTGATGATTGAATGGGAAATAGGAAATTCACCCAGAGATCACCACTGTGTGTCTGCTCAACGGGTACAGGAAAATAAATTTCTTGGGTGGCGAAAGCCAAGGTACAGTTTTGGCTAGGCTTATATAGGCCGTAGGGCCAATAGCCTAGTACCTACCTATGAACCTATTCCTGGGTGCAGACAGTAATTACCAGAGGCTACCATATCCCCTTCAGTCTTTATCCTAGACCACAAAGGCGAATCCCCGATGTTCCATCTGGTCAGAGGGATATAGCTGCACTAGAAATTCAAAATATTCTTCAAAAGAGAGTCATCCAAACAGTCCCACCAAACCAAATAGGATACGGATTTTACCCAAGATTTTTTTAGTGCCAAAAAAGACAAGGGGACTGGAGGCCAGTCCTAGACATCAGTGTTCTGAACAAATTTTTACAACATACAGTTTTCTGGATGGTCGTGGTTCAGTCTGTCCTTCCTTTTCTGGAAAAAGGTGATTGGATATGCTCAGTAGATCTTCAGAATGTGTATTACCACATAAAAATGGGCAAACACTCCAGAAGATACCTCCACTTCCAGCTAGGAGCCAGTCATTGCCAATTTCAAGCACTGCCCTGTGGTCTCACCACAGACTCCAGGGTGTTCACCAAATGCATGACAGTGGCAGCAGCACACTTAATACTGCAGGGATTCTGTGTGTTTCCATCTGCTGCTTTCCTCTTTGTACTCCTTATTCCGAGTCCTTAGGCATCTCAATAAACAAAGAAATGTCAAGACTATCCCCCACACAGGACATAGAATTAATCGGAGCAAAACTAAACACAAAATCCTGCATGTGTGCTCTTCCATTTTAGAGACTGGTGAAGTTGAAGTTACAACTTCAAGTGATACTCTCAAGACAAAATTCTGGCTCTGGTCTTATAGCTCCTTGGGTCCATGGCAGCAACGATCACCTTAGTTCCTCTAGCAAGGCACCACTTGAGTCTGCTTCAGTGGCTCCTGTGGTCACAATGGTCACTGCTAACTCATCCAGTGTCCCACCCAATCTGCATAACCAGTCGATGCAAGCAGTATTTATTTTGGTGGATGAAGCCAGAAAACAGATTATGGAGTCACCCCCCCCCCAGCCCAAGGCCGTAGTGACCACTGATGCATCCCTGATAGGGTGGGGGGCATTTTCAGGGAAAGACAGTCCAAGGCACTTGGTCCCCTTGAGGCCAATTTGCATGTCAACGTTCTAGAACTGAGGGCAGTGTTCTTAGCGTTGCAAGCATTCCAATCTGCCATCCCTTCAAGGACAATTGCTGTTCAGTCAGACATGTCAGTGGTCTGGCACATCAACAGACAGGAGAGAACCAGATCGTACCCCCTGTGTCAGGAAGCCCTAAGAGTTTGTCAATGGGCAATCACCTCCAACCACTTTCTGATAGTAACACGTATTCTAGGGAACTCCAATGTGATTGCAGACAAACTGAGCAGATGCATTCACCTGCTTCGTGAGTGGTCTATCAATCCCAATGTAGCAACGAAGATCTTTTGTCGATGGGGTCAGCCTTGCTGCAATATGCTTGCATTTCCCATAAACTACAAATTCAGCAGCTACTTTGCCCTAGTCCCCCTCTCGAGGGGAGTCCCCATGAGATGATCTTCTACACGATTGGCCCCGGGACTTCTTTTTTATGTTTTACCTCCAATCCCTCTAAATCCTCAGTTTTTGAAGAAAGCCTAATGGTTGAGAAGCAAAGTGATTCTCATTGCACCTTATTGGCCCCATCAAGTCTGGTTTCCCTTCTCTGGCCTCACTTAGTTCACCATCTGTATATTCTGGATCCAACTCCAGACTTATCTCATCCACAGGGTCTGGTCCATCCCAACCTACAGAATCTTAAGCCGACAGCTTGGTTTCTCCACTTAACAGTAATTACTAGGTGAAACAATGCATCTTCCCCAGTACAAAAGATACCTCTGGCTTCTCATAAGTCATCCACTTTATCTTAGTAAATGGAAGAGATTTCTGATGAAAAGGGTATTGATCCTTTCTCAACCTCGACTGCTAAGGTATTGGAATACTTAACCACCTTTTTTCAATTGGAAGCCTGTACTTCTACCATTAGAGTTCCTTTAGCTGCCATTTCTTATTTCTAGAACGGATTCGATGTCTCACCGTCTTTGCAAAACTTTCTTAAGGGCGCTTTACATTTGAAACCACCTTTCAAAGAGCCCATTGTGCCTTAGAATTTAACATTGGTCTTACAATGTTTGGTCTGTCAGAGTTTCGAGCCAGCAGCCAAATGTGATACCATTGTTTTATTTTGGAAGACACTTTTTTCCTGGTAGCCATCATGTCCGACAGGAGAATCTCAGAATTGCAGGCTCTGTGCAAAACATCCGTATATCATTTTTCACAGAGAGAGAGCATCAGAAGTAATCCCTCCTTTTTACCTAAAGTAGTGTCCGATTCCAATATTAATCAGACCATAGATTTACCAGTCTTCTTCCTAAATGTCTCAAAAAAGGGATACTATTGTTTGCATTTGTTGGACGTACACAGACAATTATGTTTTTATTTGGATAGAACAAAAAATCATTTAGAAAAATGGGCCAATTGTTTCTGTCCTTTTCTGGTGCTAGACTGGGCAGACCAGTTTCAGAAGCCACTCTGTCAAAATCGTTGAGAGATTGCATTACTTTTATTTATGACCAAAATAAGCTAGACTTAAAAGTTAGGGCTCATTTTATCAGATCTGTTTTGACTTCAGTAGCCTTTCATTCCAGAGTGTCTATGGATGACATATAAAAATTGGGTATGGTCTCCAGGGGAAGAGCATCCTTTGGCTCTATGGTACTCAGGAATACCCTTCCCTATGGCCTCTTGGGGTCTAAAGTAGTTAGGGACTCTGTCCCAACAGTCAAGTATGAATGAAGATTGACATCAGATTGAAGTTATGTTTTTACCGTAACGTTCCATCTGTGATGTTGATCTTCATTCATTCATGACATCCCACCCTTCTTCCCCCTCTAAGAGACTCCTGGAGGTTTGGAACTAGTCCTGGGGTTCTTGTAGTGTTTTGTTACTCAAACAAAGCTTCCCTGATTTTCTATTTTATGGGCATAACTCTATCTGAGGTGAAGGGAAGAAGGGCAGTATGGGTAGCCTTGGCTTGAGAGTTTCTGGCTGGCGCGAGCTTGATATAACATCCGAGTCTGTTACGAGAATCGGAACCGAAACCATCAGTCATGAATGAATGAAGATCGACAACAGAGATGAAACGTTATGGTAAGAACATAACTTCTTTTTTTTATTGCATCAGGGAATGCAAATGCTTTGATTTCCCTACTTATAAAATCCCATATTACTCTTTCAAATCCTTTCTGTGCATCAAGACCCACCATCAACACCTGTATTTGTTGAGCCACATCTAATAACCTTGACATAATAAAGTCTCTCATAAATATTTCCATTTATGCTCTTCCCTGATTTACACATTTCTCTGCTTTATAGAAATTTTCATAAAATTTCCAAAGTATTTCTAATGCCTCTACACGATCTCTGGGAATCTTTAACAATGAAAATAACCAAAGTTTGATGGCATCCTTTTCTGTTGCTTAAGTAATGCTAAAAGTTTTTGTGCTCTGGAGTTATCAGAAGCAGTTGCTTAATAACAATCTTTCTAAACTCTTGATTATTATCCAGATACTCCCTTTTCTCTTTAGCACTCTGCATTTGTGTCTCTTCTTGATCTGTGAAATTCCACTTATTTTGCAGTACTTCAAGCTTTGTCAGCCCCTGTAAGTGATTGCTGTTATTTCTTGACTGTATCTTTTCTTCTCTTACTTCTACCCTGTTCTTAAACTTCATTTTATGCCACTCACTAGCTATAATTCTCAAGATATTTTTGTCTGTCTTAATAACTCTCAAATAATTTCCACCACCTATTCCTTAAATTCCATTAACAGATGAGTGGGAAAGTGCTAGTGTCTCATTTTTACTCAGTCACCTTACATTTTTATCTTCATTTTAATTAGTGTATGATCTGATATTGTTATTGGGTGTGTCAAAGATTTCAAATAAAGGCACATGTTCCTATGAAATATAATTTCTGTACAGTCTAGCTCAATTATTGTACTTTGGGGAATAATTTGTAAATTCTCTCCGAGTTCCCACTAATGGATTAGCATCTTCTGTACCAAATATTTTCTTAAGTTATTTCAGAATTCTACCCTGTCTTGTTATACTTTCTCTTCTGGCTCCCCTGATACATCCTCACTATTACAAATCAAGTTACAGTCCCCATGTGCAAGTAATAATGGGTGCCGAAAGCTGATTATTTCTCCCATAATTTTCTTCAGTGCCGTAATAGTTTTGGTGGAATTTAAAAACATGCCAGCACTAGCATAATCCTTCCTTGTCAGTATTACCACAAATCTACCATTATTGTCCCCTCCATAATTTTTGCAGCCCCTCTAGCAGTTAAGATAATTACTTCACTTTTCTTCTATCCCTAATATTCTACTGAATATCTTTCCTGAAATCTTTTCTTTAACAAGTTCATATGCTCGCCTCTTTCCTACTATGTCTCCTGTACCATTGCTGTTTACACTCTGCATTTGTTAATATAATTCAGTATTACTTCCTTTTTGTCTGTGCCTGTAAGGCCATTTGCATTGCAAGATAATATGGATAATGTAGCACTTGTGATAAAAAGCTATTGTTCCCACCAGTTATACATGACAGTTTTTTTGAACGTGTATTTCAAACTTGTGTTACATGCACACACACTTTTTGGCAGGTTGATTATTTATGTTCTCATTTTGAACTGATGTCACACTTTTCAAGACTTTTTGTTTTAATGAAAACCCTCAAATAAAAAAAAATACTTTTTCGAAGTACCCCATAGCCTATTAACTTAGGACAAACTTGCAAAACTGCATACATCTTAAAAAAAATAATTTAACCCTGCCTGTAGGAAAAAATTGCCCCAAATTGACAGCTGCACCCACAGGTATTACCTATTCTAAAATTAAGGTTAGCCATGCTGAAATGCATTTTATAGCCTGTGTCAACAGTTGCACTGATTGCTGTCTATTCTTTTTTCATTTCTATTCACTCACAGGTAAGAAAAACAGCTTGCATGGTTTCGGAAAACATTAATTAAGAAATAATACCCTGGTTATCTTTTAAATAAAATTAAATTTTACATTGTTCTATTAATTCCATTAAAGTATTAAAGGTGCTAGGGAGGCTGCTATCTCTTTTTCATTTCCTATAATTTCAAATTTTATTTTTCACTGAACTGCTTGCCATTGTACCTTTTAAATTGTGCATTTCCCTCATAACTGTGAAGTTTAATGGCTTGCACTTGTAGACAGCTTGTCTGTATGTAAAAATAGCCAGCAGTGAATCTTTGTACAATTTGCCATCAGCTGCAGATGTTCTGGGCTTCCCACTGAAGATTTGCTAATGGAAAAAAAACTAGCTAATATCATTGCAGATGTAAAACCATTTTCACGTCTCTCATCATTTTGTCTTAGTTTTCAAGCCTCTTTGCTTACAAAAAACAGGTGCTTAGAGGTTAAACCAAGGGCATCGATGTAGATATTTTTTCTTGTAGAAATAAGAGAAAAATGTCTTACTTCTACATATAATGTAATATATAATATATAATATAATATTAGTCCATGCACTTTTACACCCCACTCCCACCCACCAGCCCAGGATCACAGCATATGAACATTAAACTTGCTTTTGTCCAGTCTTCTCTTGTTGTACTGTAAAGCCTATATTTCTTATTACTAAAAAAGTACTCGTTAACTTCAATGTCTTTAAAACATGCAGCACTAAAAAGATCCCCCCATTTAAAACATCTTTGATTACACAAAAGTGCATTACTATATAGAGCATGCAGTTTATCTCATGAAATGTTTTATACAGATACTAATAAGCACAAAAAAGTGTTTTATTTACATTTACTATTATCTCCTTTTAGTGTCCTTTTAAATGTTACAGTCTACCCACAGGTTTAACAAAAGTCCATTCTGTTACAGCCACTTTTTCTTGCTAGGCCATATTTGTTAAAAGTGAGCAATGCTTTGTCTCTCACTTTTTCAGTAATTTTCTTGTTGCTAGTCTTCATTCTCTTCATCTCCTTCTCCCAACACAAGACTCTGGTTCAAGTCCAAGGTACTCCTCCTTCTGGTCATCTCCTGTGTTTTTTTTCTTTTTCAAGCATTTTCCTTTGAATCACTAAAAAGGTTCACTGGTAAAGTCTTTCTATGAGCTTTATTGTCAAATTAATGAAAGGCAGAGTTCCCTTCTGTTTACAGACTCACTTTTTGTTGGATAAACTTTATTTCCTTGTTAGACTGTCTTTTATACTCTAGGGAAAAAAAGTATTTTGAAGAATGTTGGATACAGAATCTTGAATCTCATGACTGCTTCTTGAAGTTACCCGATTGCTGGAATAAATTTGCTTGTCTTCTACGTAATGTACAGAGAATAATTATTTTCTACAAGCACTCTGCTGTTCTCAGTTTTTAATAATTTTCCTTCTGCCACAGTTTACAACTTTGTTTGCTGGTATGATTGCACCTTTACTGATACAGGTCTTGGCTGCTTTCTCATGGCCAGATGTGGAGCATATACTTGATGCGTCCTTTCAGTTAACAAGTCCTGCTGTAGAATCCCAGTCCATTTGCTTACTTATGCTTTCATAAAATTAATGCTGTCTGTTCCTTCCAGTTTCTGTGGTACAGCAGCAAATCTCATTTTGTTTTCTGCGAGTGCGGTATTCTAACTTTTTTATTTTTTTGAAGCTTCTCTTCTTGAGAAGCCTAATATTCAGCCAGCCTTTTCTTCATCTCATCCACTAATTTTTTTTTTTTTACATTTTTACCAGTTCATCTAAATAGCGAGTTAAAGCTGCTTCTATTTTTCCAGCTTTTTCTGATTTGAGTTGATAAAATTGTTCAGTGTTTTATTTCAATTATATTTGAGTACGTTTGATTTATGCTGAACAGCTTGCATGATTCTTCCCAGCCAGCATTTGCTTTCCACCTTTTCTGGTTGTATTGCTTTCAGGTTCTCTAAATTTCGTCTTTGCTGGCATCCAGATAATGTACTCAAGCTGACAATATCACTGGTTCTTTGTGAAGGCTGCCAGCCTAGCCAGATAGGATTTTATACATAATTCTGTCACTTGTAAATATGAATGTTGAATTACAAGCTTGTTTTCTTAAATGAAAGAATATGCTGTGAAATGTTGAACTCAAAACAGTGTAGCAACATTGCCCTCTGCTGTAAAGAAAGCTAAGTCAAGCATTTCTTGTCTGTCCTTTGGGATCACCAGGAAAGTGTAAAAAAAAATGATGTAATGGGAATCAGGACTGCAATAGCAATTTAAACAGTGAATCAGAAGGCATTAAGCATTTTTGTCTCGATCATCCAACTCACAGCACTGTCTTGCTCATATGTAAGTTATCTTAGACTTGTGTTTTCTTTTAGAAATAGCTAGGAACTGGAAAGATTAGACTAAGTGTTTTTCTGTGATGTCAAAACTTTACTACTGTGTTATTTTAAAGTATTTCTCTGTGATCTCTGAACTCTTGACTAGCACTGTGTAGTAGAAAGCATTGTCTTGTGGTTTTAATTATTTATTATTAAATATTTTAAAATCTGCAGTGGTGGTGCTGCAGTAGCGTTGTCACCTCATAGCAAGACGTTGTCCCGTTCGATTCTCAGCTAGAGCGTCTTCTGTGTGGAGGCATACGTGAATGGGGCATGCCTTCGTTGAAGGTTGTGCGTCAGGGCTGGTAACCCGGTACGTAAAACTCCACTACCAATCATTAGCGGACCGGAGTTCCACTGTGGCGACCCCTAAGCGGGAAAAGCCGAAAGACACAAACAAACAAATTATTAAATATTTTAAAACCTTTCAACTGTGGCTGTTTTGTGTATAGATAATTTAAGCTGTAGAGTACATTGCATCTTTATAGAGGTTACTGTCCAAGTCACGCTAAATAAGCCTCGGCTGTTTAGTCACAACTACCAACTGGATAATAATATTGCACAGTAATAATTGGACACCCTTTTAAGGGCTTTTGAGTAGCTGATAAATATTAGTGTATGGTGGAAAGTAGAACTACCGTATAGTCTGGGAGAAAGGGGTGCGGCTGGAGAAACTGTGCCAGCCTTCCCCAGGAGTGTCTGTGTGATTGTATAAACTCTTTTCAGAGTGCATGTGTGTGTCAGCTACTTGGGCAGGGACATGAAGCACTGGTTGTACAGAGAGGGTGCTAGGGATTTTAGCTTGCCTACTAAGCTGAGACCCTATAGCTGTGCCAGTGGGGAGTCTAATTGGGGACCTGGAGAGCAAGGGAGCGACCATCCCCCAACTGATTGTGATCTCTGTGTGCTCTTAAGGGAAATAGCAATATACTGTGTATATTTGTTATTCTTTCTTCATATGTGAGACACCCTCTCTGGTCTTAATGGTGAGGATTGAGGCTCCTTGATTGCTGGGCCAGGACACGGGCGCCACACTCTTATTTTTCAGTTTATTTTTTTCACACGGAGAAAGCTGAAATTAAGCTGTTGATCAGTGTCCGGACATCTTCTAAGTTCCTGTTTCACTATTCATCGTTGAGCCTCATCTTACTTTAACCTTAGCACAATTAAATCTTCCATAAATCTTTCCATTTGTGCCCTTTCTTGGTTTCCACAATTTTCTGCTTTATACAAAGTTTCATAACATTTCTGAAACATCTCTAATGCCTCTGTAGGATTTATGGTTATTTTCCTTGCCATAGGCCCCCTAAGTATGGTGACAACACTTTCTACTCTTGTTTTCTACGTTGTCATGCTAAAAGTTTTTGTACTGTTTAATGTAGTTGCTTAACAGCAGTCTGTCTGAATTTGTGTGTATTATCCAAATACTCTTATTTTTCCTTTCACTCTGCAGTTGATTCCCCTTGTTCTGCAGTACTTTAATGTTTGTCATCCCCTGTTAATAATCCCTAGTACTTAACCATATATTTTGTTTTTGTTTCTACCATATTTTAAACTCCAGTTTAATTTTATGCTGTTCATCAGCCATCCCTTTTGAAAAAAAAAGTTATCTTCCCTAATAGCGATTTTTAAGCAATGTCAAAACAACAAATTTTCCAGCATAAAATCTAATTGAGAGAAACTCGGGGTCATGCTGTTTAATGCTAAGAGTTTAAACACAAAACTGCACTCTCTGGAAGCACTCATCACCTTGGAGGAAGCTGACGCCTGTGCAGTTGCCAAGACACGGTTCAAGGCTGCTGAGAGCACCCTGGCCCACATGTTCAGACCTCAAAATGAGCGTGAAGGAGCCAAAGGTGGAGGTTTATCCATCTTCATTAAAACCAAATGCACTTCAAGACTGGTTAAACAGAATGACTCTCTCAAACTACTCCATGTCCAGTTAACTATTTGGAAAGTACCATACCATGTCATTGTTGGCTATAGATCTTCCACCATGAACCAGGAGAAGCACATAGTCTACCTCGATTTACTGGACTCCCTCCCCATACAGCCCAACACCTTTGTCATGGGAGATTTCAACTATCCTTCCCTAGATTGGGTCACGTACATGAGCAAAAACGTGCTTGCCAAGATGTTCCTGGACTTAAATGCTCTGGAACAGATAGTCTGCACCCCCACTAGGGGGCGTAATGTTCTGGACATAGTACTCACCAACATGGGGAAGGGGGTCCACTGTACCTCCCCATGCGTGATGCTTTCCCTGGTTAGGTCAGACCACAAATCAGTCTCATTTGAAGTAACTGCTGGAACTGACACCCTGACAGGAACAAAAATGATAAAAAAAAAAAAAAAAAAAAACTTCACCAAATCTAACTGCAGCCTACTGAGCGATGGTATAAAAAGCATCATACTATCTGCTATCGCAGACATCCATAGTAACTGTGCAGAAGTGTGCGCACATGCTTTGTGCAAGCACTTAAGCGACTGTATAAACTCTGTTGTATCTGACCAGATCAAAACCAGTTCTTCCCATAAAAACAAACCACCATGGTGGTCTTCAAGTATAAACAGATTATATAACATGAAGAATCTGTTGTCCAAAAGCAAGAGGGATATTACTCTGTAGAGGAAGAGTTCCCACCTAAGCCTAAACAAGAAAATCAGAAATCTTGTAAAGTCTTCTCAAGCAAATTATGCAACTAAAATCACATCCTTAGCCAATGATAATCCTAAGGCATTCTTTAACTACGAAGTGTAAAAGGGAATGGCCATCTATGTGCCAAATTGGTTGTACATGGGATCAGTGATACCACACTGGAAGATATTGCCAATCTGTTAGCTGACTGATTCAGTGCAAACTTCACCCCCCTATCCCCACCTACCATATCCAAAAGCATACCTGACACCAGCCTTCTGCCTAGTATCTCTAGAGAACAGGTAATCTCTGCTCTCGCCAAGGCCAAAAACATGGCCTCAATAGGACCAGATAATAATCCAGTTTGTTTACTAAACAGTCTAAAACAAGACCTAGCAGACCCACTCGGCATTCTCATTAATCATAGCTTAAGAACTGGCTATGTTCTTGCAGAATGGAGAACAGAAACAGTAATTCCCTTGAGCAAAGATGGGCCATCAACTGACCTTGGGAACTACAGACCCATAAGTCTAACCAGCCTCATCTGCAAGGCCATGGAAAGAATTATCATGGACCTTATCCGCAAGGACATGGGCGACCTCCAAATGCTGGAACCAACCCAGTTTGGCTTTGTTAAAGGTAGATCATATCATGCTTCTAAACCTGGTAGGCTTCTTTGAGAATGTCACCAAAGTCATGGATGAAGGTAAGACAGTGCACACATCTCGACATTGCCAAGGCTTTTGACACAATTACCCACTCTGGCATTGTTGAGAAACTCTCCCAGCAAGGGATTAACCCTTATGTTACCAGATGGGTAGCCAGTTCGCTCACCAACAGAACACATCTCAGAATTGGAGACTCCACCTCCACCAGTAGACCTGTCACCAATGGAGTACCACAGGGGTCTGTGCTGGGCCTCTTATTGTTTGGCATCTTTTTCTTAGACGTCCAGGCAAAAGTAGACTGCCTCTGATTCACCAAGTTCGTTAATGATTGCAAACTGGGAACAATCAGAGTCCCCCAGTTATATCAACATATTACAAGAAGGACTACCGAACAAATGATTGGTGCCAAAGCCATAGTCTATTATTCCCTTTGGCAAAATGGAATTCCCTACAAATTACAATATTGATAGCACCCCCTTGAGTTTCAACCCAGTGGTGCGAGATTTGGGAACACAGGTTTGATAGCAATCTGATCTTCAACCACCAAGTTTACACATTGATAAGGAAAGCCTTCTATGTGGTGCATCTCATAAGCAAGGACATTACATTCAGGTCAAGGGATGTTATAACTCCACTGCACTTGACCCTCATCAGACCACTAATAAAGTGCAATGCTCCCTTTTGCATGTACCTCACCAGACACCTGCAGCAGCTGTAGAGACCTCAGAGGTTTCTCACTAAGAAAATACAAGGACTCCAAACTATGACCTATGTGGACAGGCTGAAAGCCCTGTCACTTTACTCTGCATCTTATAGGCTGCTGAGAGGTGACTTGTGCCTGTCCTATAGGGCAGTCTCTGTCCCTGCCCTAATGGAAACATCCACAAGCCAAATGGCACAATAGTCACTTTCTCTAAGGATCTCAACGTAGCTTGTGACATTAACAGAACATGCTAGGGAGCAAATAATTCTCCCAGAGACCGTCGCTTTTCTGGAATAGACTTCCAATTCCTGTAAAACAGAGATCATCACTGACCCTATTCAAACACATCCTAGGAAACTAGATGGGAGACTGCTGATTTGCCCTTTGGGTGACACCCATGCCCCTCATGGCCAGGGGTAGCTGGTGTTGGTCACAAACATGCTCTTTTGATAAATTCATTTTGTGAACTACCCAAAAAGAGCAAATGGGGATAGTTGGGATTAACATGGCTCTGGTGCCGCTATCCTAGTAACCTCCTATGAATACTTTCCCTACCTGTTTATTAAATTCCTTTCTTTTTTTAGAGGTAAATAGGAAACCACTAGAGTCTCATTTTTACTTCATTACATTTTGTTTTGTCTTCGTTTGTGTTGGTGCATGATCTGAAATAGTTATTGGATCTGTCAAAGTTTTCAATTAAATGCACATGCTCCTAAGAAATATTTCTTTCCAATGTAGCCCAGTTATTGTACCTTGGGAAGTAGTTTGTTAAATTCTGAGCTTCTACTTAATTCACAGCTTGCATAGCAAATATTTTCATAATGTTTTTTTCAGAAATCTACCCTCTTTTGTTATATTTTCTTTTCTAGGTTCCCCTGATACTTCCTAACTATTACAAATCAGGTTGCAGTCCCCACCTATAAGTAATATTTCTTACTGAAAGCTTAATCATTTCTACCCAAATTTTCTTAAGCTCTACAATAGCAGTTTTGGTGGAGTAAAATGTCAGCATTGCTTCCTCCCTTGCCCATAGCCCCTCAGTACCACATGCCTACCATTATTGCCCCCCCTGTTTTTGTTTGTATAATTGCATCTTTACTAATATAGGTATTGACTGCTTTCTCATGGACAAGTTTGAAGCATATACACAATGTGTCCTTTCATAGATTCATAAGTGTGTACTAGGCTAATGGTCCTGGAGCCTAGCACATAGGATTACTCAGATGGTGCAGTGGTATGATTGCTGACTATAGTGTAAAGGGTCGTGGTTTCAAGACTTGGCAGGGCTGATTAGTTTGGTTGCTGGCCACAACAATGGCTGATGGTGAGAGGATGATTACTCTGGGATTGTTCCACCCAACTTTAGTTCCCAGTGCCTCTGTCGAGTAGAGCCACTGGAGTGACCCCCCAGGGTGAATTTTCTATTTCCTATCTACTCATCAATATTTCTTTCAGTTAACAAATCTTGTGTGGAACACTAGTTCAGTCCTTGTTTGTACTTTAATAAATTTAATGGTGTATTCTTTCCTGTTACTCTAGTACAGCAGAAAATCTCAGGTTTTCTGTTTGTGCTCTTCCTCAAGCTACTATTTTTTGGAACAGCTCTTCTTGAGTAGCTTCAGGCTCATTCAGCATTTTCTTCATTTCAGCCTCTGATTTTTTTAGCAATTTTATCAGTTCATCTGAATAGCTAGTTAAACCCTCTTTTTTCCCCATTCTTTTGTTTGAGTTGATATTCCTTCAATGTTTCATCTATTTTACACACCTCTGAGTAATTTTGATTTATTTTCCCTCTAAATTACTGGAAGCCATTTTCTTAACCATGGCTGAAACTTGAATTGCTTTTTGCTGAACGGCTGAAGAATTATATCTAACCAGATTTTTTTTCTTTACCTTTTATGACTGATTTTTTTCAGGTTTTCCACATTATATCTTTGCTGGCATCTGGGTAGTGTAATTACTAGCCAGTGACTTTTTAGCCAGACTAACAATTTCAGTGACCCTTTTTTCTCAGTTTCTGTTTTCACACTGGGAGAATTGAAAAAGGTGTTGCTCAGTGTGCAGCCATCTTGGAATTCTCAAGGATGGGAAGGCTTTTGATAGATTTGGGAAAAATGTATTCATCTGCAACACTTGTTTTCAGGATTCTCAACTGTCAGGCTTATATGTTTATTTTTGCCTGTTTTGGGAATAAGGATTATTTTGATGTCAGTTTCCACTTCTGAAGAGAATTCTGCTTTGTGTACTTGTTGCTTCTGTTTCTTAACTGGCTACTCAATGGAACTGTTATGAAGAGGTATGCCCGATTGCATTCTTGGTCTTACAGAAGATGTTTAAAAAAATTAAAATTTATGTTCTGCCATGGATAGAGATTCGGTGTTTCGACCTTCTGCTGCAAGGCCCCTTTAATGGGATGAGAGAGGTAAAATAAGTTCAAGGAATGTCTCAGGTTTTTCAGACCTCCTTCTGTAAGTTTTCCAAAGAATTTTATGGTCCCTCTCCAAAAAAAATGCAACTGACCCAGCAAGTTGCTGGCATGCAAATGTTGAAAAATCAATAGCAAGGCAATTCCACAAAGAAAGTAGGACCCCCCCCCCAACAAAAGACGGTCTAATAAGTCTGAATGCCTGTTTTTAGAAGACTCCCCTCCCACCCCGGTAATCCTTTAATCCTTACAGAAAGTCTGAACATCCATTTCTCTGTTTGCAACAAATGTTTTCAGACAGGTGGTTTCTGAGGCTAATTCAAGTGTCAAGATGAGCAGTAAGATCTCTTCTTTTACACTGTATTCTCCGCACCCACCAAACCAAACGTTTTTTTTTTTCCTCTTGTCATTTATTTGCATATTTTCCCATGTAGTAATAGAAGCAGTGCTTCTTCCACAATAAACTGAACTGGTTTATGATGGTGCCCAAGTTCAAAATGATGTCACTTTGCATCTTATTAGCCCTTTCCATTTGAGTTTTCTAGTAACTTTAGAATCTGATGGTGTTCTTTACATTCTTTCTCAACCCATGGGTTGAGATCCGATCTGATGGCCACATACTCCAGAATTCAGATCCAACTCTTGAGCTCCTCCCTCTACCCATAACACCTTAGTCCACCCTCATTACCTCAGATCTTGTTTGCCGCCAACTTGCTCAGATGTAGGCTCTGCTCTCGAGCATTACTCATTGCTTTTTAGTGAGTTAATATTTTTTTTTCTCCATGAAAGTTTCTCTCTAGCTGTTTCTTGCTATTCTCTCTCTTAATATCTCGGCAGCATTAGGGCTTCCTACTATTTTATTGGATAGTAGTCTTTGCTTACCATAGTTGGCATAGTGCTTACCATTTTTCCAGGGTATCTCCTTTAAATGACATTTGTTGGTAATTAAGCTTCTTTCGTTCTAGCTTTTTTTTCTCTTTTTTTTCCTTTATGAAAAAAAAGCTTCTTTTTCTCTTATTGCTTTAAGAAATTAACTGCTGTGGGCATAAAATCCCCAATTCGGATGCCCACAAGGAGCGAGTGTGTTTCTTCCAAGCTGGCCACTTGGACATCAGTTACGCTTATCTACTCAACCTTTAACCCAAGGGCTCTGGCTGACTGGAGCAGCAAGTTCATTTTGAAAGGTCATCTTCCTTTTTCTACTCCTGGCACTCAAACCCCCACCAAAACCACCAAGTCTGCTCCTTTGGAGCACAGAAAAAACTCCCCAGGTATTCATTGGAGCCATCTTCCAAGAGCTGAAAATCATTGGATTAGACATTCTGATCCAAAGACCCAGTCTTCGAATCTAAAGCCCTCTGATCCAAAGGCTTCCAATCTGATTGTCATATTGATCAGTCCATCAGCACCTGCATATCCTTGGTCCTCAGATCTGATGCCTGGCACTTCACACAAAAGTTATACTCCTAAGTTTGTAATAAAGTCCATATCACCTACTCTGTGATCTCCACTGCTGCAAACACCTAAAAAACATTAAAGGCCACAATCCACTCAATCCTCTAGGTCCTCCAGAGGATTATTGGAAGTGGATATGGATAGGATGATGTGAAAACTTCTCAGAGCTCATGTCCAGATGGGGGTCTTGCCATCTCTGTCACCTGTTGGATCTCTGAGTCTTCCTGCAACATCCCAAACTATTCTTTGTTCTTCTCCAGTTTGTCCAGTTGTTTTGGAGTCCCAGTGTCCAAAATCCCGTAGAGGTCTGGAGTCTGACCTGAAGATGTGTTATTTGACTCAGATGGTATCCCTGACTAGTTCCGCTCCAATACTCTTGGATTGAAATGATTCCTGGAGCTACAGTGTCAGCATCAGGTCCATGGGCTGGGATCAAGACTGATGATGTCAGATCTATCCCTACTCCTCAGAGCCTTGGCCCTAGGTAATTTGGGTTTTGTTATATACTTAGTGCACAGATCCGAGAGTGGTTGAGATCTGGCTTTGCCAGGAGCTTCTGCTATGACTGTGCTTGGTTGAGGCTTCTCATGGTCCATCTGCCTTTAAGATTGTGGAAAGGGATTTGACTCTGTAGAGTACTGCTTTCCCATTTTACGGATCAAACTCCTTTTTCTTCATCGGCTCTGAGTCGATCAGACCTACTCCACAGGGATAGCCAGTTCCAGCAAGTGTCCATTCAGTTCCAGTAGAGGAATTCCCTCTCTCTTCTTACACCTCCGCTGAACATCTCACAGAGAACATGCAAGAGGATAAACATAGATTCCTCACTGGAGTCTCTCATGGAAGATACTGATTTTGATGAAGGGTCCCCCAGATCATCATTGGATGATATCTCTTTTTGAGGCATTTTAGAGATCCCAGAACAAAAAGGTGGCTTGTTTTACAAAAGTCCTTCGGAAGAATCTGTAATTTTGGAAGCTTTTTGTTCTTGGCCCATTAAAGTCTTGGGTTATCCCCCCCAGCGGATGAACTCATTGATTTAGTTTCCCACTGGGCTTGGAAGGTGACAGATACTGTTGAACCTGTTCAGAAGAGACGCTCAAAAATTCTTAGCACCCCCAAAAGACAGACCCCACTGGAGCAAAGGAGTACCAGTTGATGCTATGGTGGTGGCAGCAGCCACTAAGAGCTAGCAGAACAGAGTTTTTCTGCCCACGTGCCAAACAGGGAGTCTGGAAAGTTTGACAGACTCAGAAAGCGAGTCTTTCCCTCAGCGATTATCTGGCACACTTCGAGACTTCAGAGAGATTTGACCAAAGAGCTTTCAAATACACTGACTTCATGTCTGCAGAGGACTTCAAAAGAACATCCTTGCAGCTGGGCCACTCTTTTGTCTATCTCAAATGCTTCAATGAGGTTAATTTTTCATACAACTGAAGGCAGCTCATGAGCGGCTGGTTCAGGCATTTCCCTAAAAGGCATGACTGGATGCGGCTGTGTGATTTCGTGGAGCCCTTTAAGATGTCCTTCATCGGCACTTCCTTTGATGACACATTCTTATTTGAGCCATCAGTAAAAGAGATGCACACCCTCAGCAAACAAAAAGGCAAGACTCTGCAGTGGGAATAAAGTTTTCTACCCCTCAGTGGACCTTTTCCAGGAATCAGGGAGGTGATAAGATGGTTCTCAGTGACCTTTCCAAGGTCTGCGTGGGGAAGACTCCTCCAGAGGCAGAGGAGGAACTTCTAATGGGAGGTGCCACTTTAAAGGCAGAGGAGGCCCATAGAACCAGTGTTACCTGGATTCCTTTCTGGGCAGAGCCTTCCAAAGCTCCTGAAGCATTGCCCAACTGTCCAACTCTGGAGGGAGTTGGGGGACGATTATCCCTACACCCAGAAGTTTGGCAAGCATAACAGAAGGTACCTAGATACTAAACTCGTATCCAGAGGTTATTTTATTCCATTTTTGCACCTTTTTCACAAAAAGAAACTTCCCGATGTTCTACCCAGTTAGAGGAAAGAAGCACCACAAAAATTCAAAAGCTGCTAAAAAAAGTCATCCAGGAGGACCCACCAAGACCATATAGGGTTCGGAACTTACTCACGTTTCTATTAGTGCCCAAGAAGACAAGGGACTTCAGACCAAATTTGGATCTGAGCATAATGAATTATTGTGTGAAGAAGTCAAAATTCCAAATGGTCACACTATAGTCCATCCTGCCATTTTTTTCACAAGGATATGATATGATGTGCTCAGTAGATCTTCATGATGTGTAGTGTTACATCAAAATAGGCACTACCAGAGACACTTGTGCTTTTGGCTGGGAGCCAGTCAATACAAATTCAGAGCCCTGCTCTTTTTACTCACCGTAGCCCCCAGGGTATTTGCCAAATGCATGGAAGTGATAGCTGCTCATCTGAGACTCTGAGGATTCCAAGTATTTCCATATCTGGACTGGCTCCTTACTACCCCTTCCAAGCATCATCTTTTACAGTCCCAGGACTATTTGCTCCAGAATTGCCAGTCACTGGAGATAACAGTAAAGTATGCCAAGTCAAATTTGACACCAGTCCAGAGCCTGGAGTTCATTGGTACACATCTTGATGCAACAACACAGGTAGCATCGGTACCACTTCAGCCCATATCCACCATCAGGTGAATGGTTCGCCTGCTTATCTCCCATCTGTCTCCTCCAGGAGGATCAGTCCTTCAAGCACTAGGATCCATGGCAGCAGCCATTGTATTGCTTCCCTTGGCATCATTCTCTGTGTCCTTCAGTGGACTCAATCTGTTTAGTCGTTCATTCTTTGTTAAACCTCTGTCCTTTCCAGTCAAACTGTTCCCAGTTTACTACCAACACATTCACTGGCTGATTCAATCAGACGACCTTCATCTAGACAGACCTTTTATTTTACCACCTAGAATGGCCGTAGGGACCACAGACTCCTCCCAACTGGGGTGGGGGGATGTTTCCTTGGAAGGATGTCCCTAGGCATGTGGTCTCCTCCCAAAAGACCAGTCTGCATGTAAATATAATAGAGATGAGAGCAGTCCTACTGGTGTTTCAGGAATTTCAACATACTCTTCCTCTAGGGACTATTGCATCTCAGACGACATGTCTGTGGTCTAGTACATCAGCAAACAAGGAGGAAAGCAATTTTTTCCCCTCTGCAAAGAGGCCATAAGAGGGTGGGAATGGATGATCTCCTCAGACTGCTTTCTAGTTGCAACGCACATTCTGGGGAAACCAAACATGTTAGTGGACAAATTAATCCGATCTGATGTTCATCGTGTTACACTGCTGCAGTCATTACACTTGGGTTATCCTGCCGTCAGGCGGTCCTGCAGTCGGCCAGAGTTCCGAAGTCTTGGTCCGGCATCGGTTGCTGTCGCTTCTTCCCTGACGTCAGTGCACCAGGGGTATACAAGATGTATCCGACGCCATTTTCTTCAGTCTTTCTTGCCGCGCGGTGCCTGAAGCAAAAGCAGTTCGCAAGTGCCGGTCGACCGACTCCTGAGATTTTCGAAGTCGAATTTCAGATCCGAAGTCTTCAATAAAGCTAAGTACCCCATTGGGGGAACTTTTTTCTTGTTTCAAATCGATGTTAGAAAAGTTAATTGTATTTCTTGTGGGAAGCAGATACCTCCTAAGGGCTTCCATTCTTACTGTATTCCATGCCTAGGCCCTGATCATGACTTCACTAGTTGTCGGTTTTGTGCTAGATTTAACAGACGCACTATAAAACGACATTTTGATTTTGCTTTGCACTACTTTGGCTGAAGGTTCAATTATACAATGCTGTCGGAACAACCGACGACCGCAATTCTTAAAAAAACGCAAAGACAAGGATAAAGACAGGCATCCGAGGTCCAAAACCGACGACGAAGCCTCCTCTTGGCCAGTCGCCGGTTCTCAGTGAGGCGCTTTCGCAGCCCCTGACACCCGCTACCTCAGAGCCACAGGCTGCCTTTGTCTCCCACGTGGAGACAACTAGGCCTCTGGAAACTCAAGGTATTGGGCCTACGGAAACTAATCCCTCAGATGGGTCCGGAGCCGCTGAGCAGGCATCGGCTTTTGAGGGTGTTTTCAGACCTTCACAACTAACCGTTAAAGCAACAGCCAAGACAAAAACACCATTAAAGACAAAGAAGCAAGTACAGCATTCTCCTGGACAGTCCTCCATGCCTAAGAAACAGATGCTTAAAATGGCCGAAGACCTCATTACTCTAATCAGGGATTCCCATCCCCCTCCTGAGAAAAGGCCTAGGCAGGATACAGACTATGATTCCTCTGATCAGGTTTCCATTTCCTCTTCAGACCAGGGATACTCTCTACCCCCCTATGAGGACTCTGATGCTGAAGAATCTGTCCCTTCAGCCTCTCCTCCTGAGGATTACTCTTTTGGGGAAACTTTACATACCATGAGGGAGCATTTCCATTGGGAAAGTCAGGATTATTCGGAATCCAAGAAAAGGCTCAGAGACCTCTTTTTATTGCCTCAGCACAGGCCCCTGGCTATTCCGCCTGTGCTAGATATTGTGGATGATGTGTTCTCTGAATCCAGCTTATCTCCTGATTCTTTGTCCCCTGCTCCAGCCAAGCCAGATAGGTATTAGAGTCCCTGACTCTCACAAGATTCTTTATAAAAACCCTTCTGCTGACCCAGAAAACATTTCCCAGGGTCCCAAAGGGGTTAAGGCTTCCATTGCAAAAAATCCAGTCCCCTCTGACAGAGATTCTAGAGCATTGGATAGATGGGTGAAGAAAGTTTACACTTCTGCAACTTTAGCAGTAAGGGCTTTAAATTGCCAGTTTCACATGCTTAAGTACCAACAATATTTAATGGCTCAGTTAAAACCGAAAATACTTGCAAGTGCAGAAGCTCCTGACTATAAAGAAATGCAGGATTTATTGCATGTAATTGAACAGATGGGAAAACATACTCTGCAATGTGGTTTTGTTTCTTTACAGGCCTCTTGTAGAGCCACAGTTACAGGTTCTATGATCCGAAGACATGCTTGGTTAAAACAACAGAGTTTACCTGATCATGTTAAGGCAAAATTATTGGATGCTCCTTTACAGCATGATACCTTGTTTGGTGTCAAGGCAGAAGAGGTGTTAAAGAAAATGGGGGATAAAGCTAAATCTTTGCAAACAGTCAAAGATTTCTTACAGGTACAGCCACCTCGATTTCGCAGAAATTGGCCTACAAAGAATTGGTCCTTTCCAGTGTCAGACAGGCCACAGAGAGGCAGACACAGACACCCAAGAGGCAGATCTCAACCCCAAGGCTCTAACAGACAACGACAGTGGGGTACCTCAACCCCAAAAAGAGGCGAGGACAAGTCTCAACCTTACAGGAAACAGTCCCAATGACTTCCCCCTTCGTATGCCAAGCACTTCTCTTTTAGCAGCCCCCTTAGGGGGAAAACTAGCACTTTTTTCTCAAATTTGGCAAACAATCACCCAAGACAAATGGGTTCTAAATATTGTGTCTCAAGGTTACAGGTTCCACTTTCACACTTTACCAAGGCTAAAAGGAATGGCAAACCTGCCACAAAATCAATGGGCAGAGGCTCAAAAACAAATTTCAGCCCTCATGGACATGAGAGCTATTCAAAAAGTACCACAGCAAGAACAAGGACAAGGATTCTACTCAAGACTCTTCCTGGTCCCCAGAAAGGACAAAGCCTGGAGACCCATACTAGACCTTTCAACTCTAAATACTTACCTGGATGTTCCGAAATTCAAAATGTTGACATTACAGCAGCTTCTTCCCATGCTGGGCAAGAAGGCTTGGCTTGTTACTTTGGACCTCAGAGGCATACCTGCATGTCCCTATCAGACAAGATTGCAGAAGATACCTCAGATTCAAAGCTGGTACAATGCACTACCAATTCTCTGCACTGCCCTTTGGCTTATCTACTGCACCCAGGGTCTTTACAAAGTGCCTGGCACCAGTAATTGCATTTTGCAGACAAAAAGGATTCAAATATATCCATACCTGGACGACTGCCTCATTCAAGCAGAGATAAAGGACATTCTTCTAAAGCATCTGGCGTTTGTAAAAAGGTTGCTAATTTCTCTAGGGTACACAGTAAATGAAAAGAAGTCAAAACTAGTGCCCTCACAACAGATAATATTCCTGGGTGCCAGCTTAAATACAACGGCCCAGATGGCTTATCTCATGCCAGAGAAACAAGGACAACTGACTCAATATTTTCAATTACTTGCAAAAAAGTCCCATCTCCCTGCAAGAAAAATTCTACAGGCCCTGGGATTCAAAGCATCCTGCATACTACTAATACCATTTGCCAGACTGCATATGAGGAAATTACAATGGTACCTTAAAAGTGTTTGGACTCAACACTCTCACAGTTTAGAAGCAGTAATACCAATAATTCCCTGCCTACAACAGGAGTTTCGATGGTGGGCACAGGCATGTCACCTCAACAAGGGTCAGCCTTTCACTCTACCCGCAGCCAGGGAGACTCTAACAACAGATGCTTCGGATTACGCCTGGGGAGCACACATGGCAGGAAAATGTATTCAGGGCAAGTGGACCACAGACCAAATGCATCTTCACATCAATCAAAAAGAGATGTTGGCTGTTCAAAATGCCCTAACAGCTTTCAAGGACCTTCTGCATCCAGAACAATTATTATTAAAGACAGACAACACCACAGTAATGTGGTACATAAACAGGCAAGGGGGCACTCATTCTTATCCCCTATGCAGGCAAGCCATGACCTTGTGGAACACAGCTCTAACTTATCAAGTTAATCTGCAAGCACAATTCCTGCCAGGAAAGAAAAATACTCTGGCAGACGATCTAAGCGGAAATATCATGGACCCCCACGAATGGAAATTGAATCCACAAATCTTCAGCATGGTAACGCAGAAATGGGGATGCCCAGACATAGATATTTTTGCCTCCCCACTGAATTGCCAACTAGAAAAATTCTGCACAAGGACTTACCACACACAAGCATGGAAAGTGGATGCTCTTTTGTTCAGCTGGAAAAGCCTAAAAGTTTATGCCTTCCCACCACTGCCTCTCCTTTCAAAGGTACTCCTAAAAGCCAGACAAGAAAAACCACAAATGATCCTGATTGCTCCAGACTGGCCACGCCAGCACTGGTACCCAATCTTAAAGAAGCTCAAAACCCACCATGGATTTTACCTCAAATTTCACAACTTCTGACTCAACAAAACTATCAGATCCTGCACGGTCAGCTCAAAACACTAAACCTAGCTGCATGGCAGATTCATTAGTCAAACAGGCAACACCTCTCTCTAAAGCTGTTATGGATGTCATTTTGGAGGCCAGGAGGCCTAGCACCAGAAAATCTTGCTCAGAAAAATGGAAGAGATTCTGTGCCTGGAACCAGGCTCAAAGCCTTGACCCTCTTGTCCCAAACATTCCTCAGATTTTACAATACTTAACTGAGATGCTGGACAAAGGCCTATCCTTCTCATCAGTTAAGATCCACGCCTCTGCCATTTCAGCACATTACAACATGGATCCTCCATTATTCTCTCACCCCTTGCTAAAGCAGTATCTCAAAGGGGCTGAAAACATAAGACCGCCCTGGAGAGCACCAGCACCAACTTGGGACCTCAATTTTGTTTGGGAAAATCCACCCGAACAGCCAAATAAGAGCCTGAGTTGTCATAAATAACAGGATATGAATTTCAAAAATTTTTTTGAATATGGGGGATCAAAGGGGTATACTGGTTCCTGTTCTAGACGAGGTACATATAAATGTGGGGCATACTCCCAATGTAATCATATTTTCAGTGCCCCTTCTATTGAGATTTCCAGTAGGAAAAGAGAAATTAAGAGTAAGGTTTATGCTAATTGTAATAGTAGTGGTTTGGTCTATTTAGCCATATGTAAAGAATGTGGTTCTTTTTACATTGGGAAAACGGAACGCGAACTCAAGACCAGGATTTATGAACATTATTATGAGATTAGCAGGGCCAATTCAAAGAATGCACTATTTTGCCATAAATTAATATGTTTACAAGCATGTTATCTCTTTTTTTGTTCTGGAAATCGTTCCGAAAGAAATCTGGGGGGGTATGTGGGAGGCAAAATTAGAGTACCGGGAACTGTACTGGCAAATAATCCTGGAAGCCACCAGGGAACCCGGATTAAATGACATGTTGTCCATTACATCAGTTTTAAAACTTAGAACTGCGAAGTTGTGAAAATCAGATTTGTGTGTCATTTTTATTGTTTCCCTAGAGGGCGGTGTTTTACTTGTGAATGAAAGCATTTTAATAATACTTTTAATAATGTTCATCAAATATATTTCATATTATTATGATTGATTTTACAAGTTGTAAATGATTTCATTATATTATGCCATTAGTATTGGACATGAATTACAAACATCAATTGTTTTTATTTAGATTCAGCATATAAAATATATGCGATCATAATATGCATTTTGATTTCTTATACGTGACACTATATGTGAACGCAGTTGATTGTCCAATAGTAATTGGGTTTTTAATTGTGTTATAGCACTTAAATGGAAAAGATGGTTTGTAGTAATATCTGAGGAAGTGTTAGGATGAAAACGCAAACGTGTATAAG
The DNA here is from genome assembly GCF_019279795.1 of Protopterus annectens. NCBI lineage: Eukaryota > Metazoa > Chordata > Ceratodontiformes > Protopteridae > Protopterus > Protopterus annectens. The sequence goes on from NC_056743.1 coordinate 258,876,194, forward strand.
CAGCGTTGATTTGATGTCCTTCAAGGATGCATCTGCAGTCATCACATATGGGTTGTCCTGCCTCAGGCAGCCCTTCGGTCGTCCGGATTCCAAAGTTTGGGTCCGGCGTCGGCTGATGTCGCACTTTCTCTGACGTCAGAGCGCCTGGGGTATAAAAGCATCAGCTGACGCCATCTTCCTCAGTCTTTCTTGCCGCGTGGTGCCCGAAGCAGAAGCAGTTTGCAAGTGCCGGTCGGCCAGCTCCTGTAATTCAGCTACTGAAGACTTCAAAAAGCTAAGTACCCCATTGGGGACTCTTTCTTGCCTCAACCGATGTCAGATAAAGTTAATAATTGTTTAACTTGTGGGAAACAAATACCTCATAAGGATTTCCACTCTTACTGCCTACCCTGTCTAGGCCCAGACCACGATGTCTCAGCCTGTTCAGCCTGTGCTTCCTTCAGCCCCTGCACTCTTAGACGTCGGGCGGAGTTTGCAGAGGAATATTTTGGGGCTAGTTTTTCATATAAGATGCCGTCGGAGACTCCGACTTTTGATTTAGTTAAGAAATGGAAGGACAAGGACCGACACACGCGGGCCACGGTTTCGGCTGAAACCACGGCCAGGCCTACCGCGAGTGTCTCGGCTGAAACAGAGTCCTTGGTACTTCCCATTACCGAAACCGCTCAACCGGCTACCTCGGTCCCGGAGGCCCCGGCTGAGTCTGTTATTGAATTTCCAACAGAAACTGGTGTCCTGGAACCTTCCGACACCATTCCTTTAGACAAATCTACACCAGCATGTGGTGCAGCCAGGCCTCTTGCATCCATGTCCATTAAGGCATTCTCCAGGGCTAAAGCTGCTAAACTTTCAAAAGCTTTGCCTCTGAAGGTTATCCCTCAGGGACCCTCTACTGGTTCACAGATTCTAAGCTTAGCAGAGGATCTTATCTCCTTAATTAGGGGCTCTCAATCTCATCCGGACAGGGGCTCCCAACCTCCTCCAGACAAAAGGCCCAGGTTTGAGCCCTCTGATCCCCACTCCTCAGATGAGGCCTCTGATGGCTCTACTCTCTCGGACCACCAGGAGGAGGCTTTTTCGGCCTACAAGGATTTTGATGCAGAGGAATCTATTCCCTCGGCCTCCCCTCCTGAAGAGTTTTCCTTTGGGGAGACACTACACACCATGAGAGAGCATTTTCAATGGCAGGGCCAGGAATTCTCTGATTCCAGGAAAAGGTTAAGGACCTTTTTACATTTGCCTCAGCATAGGCCTTTAGCTATTCCTCCTGTTTTGAATGTCATTGGAAGACTGCTTTCCTTCTGGCCATAACCTCAGCAAGAAGAGTATCTGAGTTACAGGCCCTTATGGCAGTACAGCCATTCCTTATTTTTCATCAGGACAGAGTTTCATTGAGAACCAATCCTACATTTATGCCAAAGGTAGTATCCAGGGTTTCATTAAATTAAGCTATTCACTTGCCTACCTTCTTTCCAAATCCACAAAACAAAGGGGAGAAACTTCTGCACACCCTGGACATACACAGACAGTTGCGCTACTACTTGCACAGAACTAAAGGTTACAGAAAAACTGACCAGCTGTTGGTAGCATATGCTGCTGGTACACAAGGAAAAGCAATTTCCAAACAGACAATTTCAAAATGGATAGGGAATTGCATTCGTTTTTGTTACTCCTTTCATGGAAAAACTGTACCAGCTAACATTAGACCTCATTCCACGAGAGCCACAGCCACCTCCACAGCCTTCTTAAGAGGGGTGGCTACCAAGGACATTTTAGAAGCTGCTACATGGAGCTCCGTACATGCATTTGCCAAGCATTACAATTTACCTTTATATTCCAGATCCAGAGCAGGCTTTGCTACGGCAGTCCTGCAGGGCATTTTAGCTACACCATCCTTTACATAGTTACTCCACCCCCAGATTGGCTATGGTATTCTACCCATATGTGATGACTGCAGATGCATCCTTGAAGGACATAGTACAGTTTTGTACCTACCATAAATGTAGATGTCTGATAGGTATGCATCTGCAGTCAGGTTTACCCTCCCTCCTTCCTCTCTGTGGTATTTCTTGGGTTCTTACCCCTCTTATAGCTTGCTGGGGGGATCTATTATGGTGTATTTGTTTTTATATTATTGTGCATGTTTGGATTTTTAAATGCATCTCTCCAAATTTAGCCTTCCTTAGAGGGCATCTGGCATCTGGGGCAAGAAAAACTGAGGAAGATGGTGTCGGCTGTTGCTTTTATACCCCAGGCGCTCTGACGTCGGGGAAAGTGCGACATCAGCCGACGCCGGACCCAGACTTTGGAATCCGGCTGACCGAAGGGCTGCCTGAGGCAGGACAACCCATATGTGATGACTGCAGATGCATACTTATCGGACATCTACATTTATGGTAGGTACAAAACTGTACTTTTTAATAAACTGTTGTTTGTGACAACCCAGGCTCTTATTTGGCTGCTCGGGTGGATTGTGGCTGGTTTTGGTTTCAATTTGTGGCCATCCTTTGTGGTTATTTGTTTTGGAAAAACTGACCCTGCCACCCTTTGAGCCAGCCAATACAGCCGATCTAAAATTTTTATCATGGAAAACAGCTCTGCTCCTGGCAGTAACTTCAGCATGAAGAGTCTCAGAGCTACAGGCATTAATGGCAGTGGTACCTTTTATAATTTTTCATCAGGACAGGGTTTCTTTAAGGACAAACCCTACCTTTATGCCAAAGGTGGTATCTGGTTTGGCTCTTAACCAAACCATCCATTTGCCAACTTTTTATCCAAACCCCCAGAATAAAGTGGAGAAATTCCTGCGCTCTTTGGACATAACGCAGGCAGCTACGCTTCTACTTGGACAAAACAAAAGCTTTCAGGAAAACTGAGCAACTGTTTGTAGCATATGCTGCAGGATCACAGTGCAAGGCTATCTCAAAACAGACTATTTCCAAATGGATAGGACACTGTATTCGTTACTGCTACACACAGCATGGAAAATCAGTCCCTAATAGCATTAGACCACATTCTACCAGAGCAACAGCCACTTCAACAGCCTTTCTCAGAGGAGTACCAACCAAGAAAATTTTGGAGGCTGCAACTTGGAGTTCAGTTCACACCTTTACCAAGCATTACCACTTGCCTCTTTACTCTAAATCCAGAGCAGGATTTGCCACTGCAATTCTGCAGGGCCTCATAGCCAATCCTAACTCTTTATAGACCAGCCACCCAACCTTAGCTTTGGGATTCTACCAAAGTGTAATGACTGCAGCAGTGTAACATGATGAACATAATACAGTTTTGTACCTACCATAAATGTAAATGTTTGAGTGTTCACACTGCTGCAGTCCAGGTTACCCTCCCTCCATCCCCTCTGTCCTAGCTGGGTTATCTATACCTTTCTATCCTATACAACCTTTGTGGTGTATTTGCTTGTAACTGAAGGTATCGTTTTTATTTTTTATATATGTTTTATTAGCAGTATGTATTGCCTACCTACTTGGGGGAACCTGACATCTGGGGCAAGAAAAACTGAAGAAAATGGCATCTGACGCAACTTATATACCCCTGGCGCACTGACGTCAGGGAAGAAGCGACAGCAACCGACGCTGGACCAAGACTTTGGAACTCTGGCCGACTGCGGGGGACCGCCTGACGGCAAGATAACCCAAGTGTAATGACTGCAGCAGTGTGAACACTCGAACATCTACATTTATGGTAGGTACAAAACTGTACTTTATGATGTCTTGCTAGTGGTCTCAGTCTGTGGTGGAAAGGATTTTCCGTCATTGGGGCCAATCCTGCTGGAACCTCTCTGCACTTCCCATGACCACAAGTCTAGCAGGTACTTTGCTCTTACCCCCACCCCCTCTAAGGGGAGTAACTGAGAAATGCTTTTATTCCACACTTAGCCCTCCAGTCTTCTTTATGCTTATCCACCTCTTCCTTTGATTTCCAAATTCCTGGAGAAAACAAGCTGGCTGAAGAGCTCAATCATGCTCATTACCCACTTCTAGCCTTGACCGGTATGGTTTGCTTTCCATGATCTCATCTTTATCCTCCATTGGTACTAGGGCCTTTTCCATATCTCCTCTCATGCCCATCAGGGATCCAACATCCCGGTATTCAGGTCCACAAACTAACTGCAAGGTTTCTCCACTTCCAGTAATGGATAGTCTTAGTGTTTCACTGTTGCAGTCATCACATTTGGGTTATCTGCCTGCAGGTAGCCCTCAGCCAGCCTGAATACCAAAGTCTTGGGATTTTCGCTTTGGATGCTGTTGCTTCTTCCATGACGTCAGGTTGTCAGGAGTATAAAATATGCAGCCGACACCATTTCATCAGTCTTTCTTGCCGCCGGTGCCCGAAGCAAAAGCAGTTAGGAAGTGCCGGTCGGCCGACTCCTGAAATTTTCGTTTGAGTTTCAGACCTGAAGTCTTCTACAAGATAAGTACCCCGTTGGGGATCCTTTTTTCTTGCTCTAACCGATGTCAGAAAAAAATTGTCTTGCCTGTGGAAAGCAAATACCTCAGAGATTTTCGTTCCTACTGCATCATCTGTTAAGGCCCAGACCACGATGTCCCTAGCTGTCAGTTTTGTGCCTTGTTCAACACCCGAACTATCTGTTGTTGGGCAATTTTTGTAGCTAAATACTTTCGCTCTCTATCTCCGTACTCCGAAATCGTGTCAGTAAGCCATCCAACTACCGATTTTCTGAAAAAATGTAAGGATAAAGACAAACTACGTAGGTCCAAAACTTCCAACGACTCTACCGTTAAGCTAGTCGCCAGTCCGCTGGTACTCCGGCGCTTTTGCAGCCCCTGATACCTGCTTCTACAGATTCGCAGACCTCTACTGAGACCCATTCGGAGTCTGGTATGCCACGAGATGCTTCTTTGACTATGGAACCTGCGGATGTCTCTTCTTTGGATGGGTCGGAGGCAGGCACCGGCTTCTGAGAAGTGTATTCAGGCCTACCGATTTTCATATTAAACCGATGACTTTGTTTCAAGCCAAAAATACTGAATTTCTCAGGCCTAAAGTTCGCACTACGCCTAGGAAACAGACGGCCAAAGCGCATTCTCAGGCCCACAGGCCTCAAAAACAAATGATTAGAATGGCTGAAGACCTTATTACCTTAATTAGGGGAAGCCAGCCTTCCCCCTCAGCGAGATCTAGAACTGATTTTCCTTCTGATTTTTCTGATCAGGAATCTGATCTCTCTGTTCCTTCTGACTTCCAGGACATACACTTATCTACCTATGAGGATTCTGATGCAGAGGATTCCATTCCCTCTGCTTTCCCCTCCAGAAGATTTTTCTTTTGGTGAAACCCCGCATACCCTTAGGGTGCATTTCCACTGGGAAAGGCAGGACTACTCTCAATCCAAAAAGAGACTCTGGTAGTTTTTAAACCTGCCTCGGCACAGGCCTCTAGCTATCCCTCCTGTTCTGGAGATTGTAGATGATGTTTTCTTGGAATCCAGCCTTACCTTAGCCTTAAAGGATACTTTGCCTCCAGCTCCCAGGAAACCTGACTGGTATTGTAGAGGACCTGACTCTCACAAATTCCTTTTCAAGAATCCTACTGCGGATCCAGAGACCATTTCCCAAGGACCAAAAGGCATTAAGGCTACTACTGCCAGGAATCCTACCCCTTCTGACAGGGATTCTAGGGCTTTAGACAGATGGGGTAGGAAAGGCTCTTGCCACCCCCATAGTGCCTTTTTTAGGCAAGGCTCAAATTCTAAACCTACCACCCTAGAAAACAAAAATGGGAAGAAATTGAGGGTAATGCTGCTCAATGCCAGAAGTCTAAATCTCAAAATGCACGCACTCGAGGCCCTTCTCAGTATGGAGAACATCGATGTCTGTGCTGTAACTGAAACCTGGTTCAAGGCTCCTGAGAGCACCCCGGCACTATTAGGTTTTACCTCATATCATGCTTCCGCCCCAAACGGACCACTCCACAAAAGAAAGAGGTGTATCCATATTCATAAAGGATACTCACACCTCCAGGTTGGTGGCAACGCATGAAGCTTCGGAAACCATCCAGGTGAAACTAACAATAGGCAAACTGCTCTACAAATTGTAGCATGCTACAGGCCACCCTCTCAAACTCAGGAACCCCACACAGCCTTCCTGAAGACACTGGAGGGTATAAATGTATCTCCAAACACCATCATATTGGGTGACTTCAACTACCCGAATATAGACTGGGAACATTACTCAAGCCCTAACTTTCTAGCCCAACGTTCCTGGAGTTCATAAATTCAAATGCCATGGAACAGCTAGTCACTGTTCCCACGAGAGGAGAAAATATACTAGATCTCATTGTCACAAACATGGGGACAAAATGCTCCACACCGAAGTATATCCTCATTGGTGAGATCTGATCATAAACTAATCTCACTGGAAATCCACATCCCGCCCCACCCCAAACAAAAGACCATAGTGAAGAACTTCTCTAAAGCAAACTTCACACTACTCAAGACTGGTGTGGTATCCTTCAAGGCCCCTGAGTCAGAGGAAACCACAACCCAAGCTGCGGAAGCCCTTACAAATGCCTTCTATGAACACCTCCAGGACTGCATGGATCAGGCAATCCCAAATAAAACCAAGACTCTTTCCACAAAGGGAACGCCCAGTCTGGTGGACCCCAGCCATTAACAAACTTTACAATAAGAGGAGAAAGCTATTACATGATAGAACAAAATCCATAAAAGGAAGTCACCCCTGATCATTATTAGTAAAAAATTACGAGCACTCATAAAATCAACTAAGGCCAATTTTGAGAGAAAAATTGCCATGGATTCAAAGGACAATCATAAGGCCTTTTTCAGCTATGTTAGGAACCTGGGTGGAAACTCACAGATATGCTCAGAATTAGTCCAAAATGATACAAAAATCACTGAACCCACAGACATTGCCAACATACTGGCAGACAGGTTCAGTGCAAACTTCACCTCTCCCCTAAAGGAGAGATAACTATCCCAGCCGAGTGTAGCCTCCCGGACATCTCAAATGCAGGTGAAAGCTGCTCTCTCTAAAGCTAAAAACACAGCATCAATGGGACCGGATGGTGTCCCGGCTGTGTGCTACACGAGCTAAATGAGGAATTAAACCCGCACATAAGGCAGCTGTTTAATCTCAGCCTTACCACAGGATACGTGCCAAGGAGTGGCGTGGCAACTGTGGTCCCACTCCACAAAGGTGCCTCACGGACCCTGGTAATTACACCCATAAGCTTAACAAGTCTAGTCTGCAAAGCTATGGAGAGGATCATAATGGAGCTCATAAACAAAGATATAGGGGACTTGCAGACATTGGACCCGACCCAGTTTGGCTTTGTCAAGGGAAGATCATGCCTTTTGAACTTGGTCGACTTCTTGAAATAGTCACCAAGGCCATTGATGAGGAAAGGCAGTCCATACAGCCTACCTTGACCTTGCAAGGCTTTCACACAATACCCCACTGGTATTGTAGAAAAACTTACCAGCTTAAATGTAAACCCATATGTCACAAGATGGGTTGCAAACTGGCTTAAGGACAGAACCCACAGGGTTAGAGTTGCTGGCTGTGTCAGACTCCAAGCGGTCACAAGTGGTGTCCCACAGGCTCGGTCCTTGGCCCCTATTGTTTGGCATCTACTTCTCAGAAGTACAGGCCAACATGGGAGGACTTTTGACAAAGTTTGCAGATGACTGCAAACTGGGCCATAGTGGAAAGTGCATCGGACACTGATATCCTTCAGAAGGGACTCACGGAAACAGATAGCTGGTGCCAGAGCCATGGCCTGAAGTTAAACGCCAAAATGTATAGTCATACCCTGGGAAAAACAAGGTAACCCCAAGCTACCATATAGGTGGCAATCCACTAAGCACAGAAGAGGTTATCAGGGACCTGGGGACCCAGGTTGACAGTGGCCTTTCTTTGACACTCACATTGCTAAAGTGGTTAGAAAGACCTTCTACATTGCCCACCTGATCATGAAGGATTCACATCCAGATCTAGTGAGGTCATTGTTCCCCTGTACTCTTCACTTATCAGACCAATGATCGAGTACAATGCCCCATTCGGGATGTATCTCACCCGACATCTGCAGCAATTGGAGAGACCCCAAAAGTTCCTCACCAAAAGGATAAGGACTCCAAAATCTGTCATATGCTGCCAGATTGAAGAAACTCCAGCTCTATTCAGTCGCATACCGTCTGCTCAGAGGTGACATGTGCCTGACATACAAGGCCATGTCCAACCCGAATTAATGGACATGCTCCACCTCAAAAATCCAAATCCACCAAAACCACTAGAGCAGACTTAAACCTTAGCACGGATATAAATAGGACGTGCTGGAGGGATAGATTTATCACCAGAGACTCCCTATGCTGTGGAATAAAATCCCGGTCCATGTGAGGCAGAGCACCTCGCTGACTCTGTTCAAGAGAAATCTAGACCTGTGGATGGGAGATCGTAGGTTTACCCCGGGAATCATCTCTGGGTCACTGCTGGACAGAGGCACAACAAACTAATGGGCACAGTATTTTTTCATATAAGGGGTGGCGTAAGCCACAATAATTTGGGCTAGGCTTATAAATGCCTTAGGGCAGATAGCCTAGTATAAACCTATGAACCTATAAGTATACACATCTGCTACTCTGGCCATCAGGGCTTTAAATTGTCAGTTTCATATGTTAAAGTACCAGCAGCATATTATGGGGCTAATTAAACAGAAAATTATGTTGATTCCTGACTGTGCAGAACACAAAGATTTACAAGAGTTAATGCATTCTGCTGACCAAGTTGGTAAACACACTTTGCAGTGTGGTTTTGATGCTTTAGAAGCATCTTGTAGGGCTGCTGTCACTAGGCCTGTTCTTAGAAGGCATGCTTGGCTTAAGGAACAAAACTTGCCAGGTCATGTCAAAGCAAAATTACTGGATGCACCCTTAAACCAAGAGCAGTGCCTATTTGGCAATAAAGCAGAATAAGTTCTCAAAAGGATGGAGGAGAAAGTTAAATCTATGCAAACTGTTAAAAGATTTCTTACAAGTACAGCCACCCAGATTAAGTAGGCATTGGCCTTCAAAGAACTGGTCCTTTCCAGTCCTTCCAGGCTTTCTCAGTCCAAACCTAGGGGCAGCAGACCCCCAAGAATTCAGTCTCAGGTTATGCATAGATCTAAGCAGTGGGGTGCTCCCACATCCAAAACAGGGAGTAGTAAGCCACCCCCTTATGGTAAACTTGCACAATGACTTATCCTCAACTCCCCCAAGCCTTGCTCAAGTACTTGTACCTTTAGGAGGAAAACTCGCCCTGCATGCAAAAAACTGGGAATACATTACCCAAGACAAATGGGTTTTAAACATTGTTTCCGTAGGATACAGATTCCACTTCCACTCACTCCCAACCCAGAGTGGATGGCCAGACCTCCCCCAAACCAGTGGGCGGATGCCCAAATTCAAGTACTTTCTCTCCTCAGCATCAAGGCTATTCAGCCCGTCCCAGCAGAACAAAGGGGACAAGGCTTTTATTCAAGACTGTTCCTGGTTCTCAGAAAAGAAAACTCCTGGTGTCCTATACTGGATTTATCTATTCTCAACACCTTTCTGGAGGTTCCAAAATTCAAAATGCTAACTCTCTGACAGCTGCTTCCTATGCTAGCCAAGGATGCCTGGCTGGCAATCCTGGACTTAAAAGAAGCTTACCTGCACATCCCCATAGGGGAATCTTGCATGAAATACTTTCGCTTCAGGGCAGGCTCTATGCACTATCAGTTCTCTGCACTTCCCTTTGGCTTATCTACTGCGCCCAGGTATTCACAAAGTGCCTAGCTCCAGCCATTGCTTTTTGCAGGCAGAGAAGTATTCAGATTTACCCATACTTGGACAATTGCCTGATTCAGGTGGAAAAACAGGACTTGCTACTACAGCACCTGGCATTTGTAAAGAGACTTCTAACTTCACTGGGGTACACCATCAATGAAAAGAAATAACACCTAGTACCCTGCCAACAGATTGTATTCCTGGGAGCAAGTTGAACACAACTTCCCAGATGGCATTCCTCACTCCAGAGAAACAAAATTATTTGACAACTTAATTCAACCTACTGGCCACAGAAACCCAGCTATCTGCAAGAAAAATGCTGCAAGCCCTGGGGTTCATGGCCTCTTGCATTCTGTTAATTCCATATGCAAGACTGCATACGAGGAAATTTCAATGGTATCTAAAAAGTCTATGGTGTCAACATTCTCAGGACCTGGAAACAATTCCTATCATCCCCCGTGTCTAAGGGCAGAGTTTCTTTGGTGGGTAGAGGCCTGCAACCACAAGGGACTCTCTTTCACTCTACCCCCTGCCGCCCAAACCCTAACAACAGGTGCATCAGACTATGCATGGGGGGCTCACATGGCAGGGCAGTGCATTCAGGGCAAATGGAACCCAAAGCAGATGCACTTGCATATCAAACAAAAAGAAATATTAGCTGTACAGAATGCTCTGACACCCTTCAAAGGCCTTATTCTTCCAGGACTCTGCGGACTAGCCATGGCTCTGTGGAACACAGCTTTGAGCAACCAAATGCACCTATAAGCTCAATTCCTGCCAGGCAAACTAAATTCACTGGCAGATGACTTCTTAAACAGATTTCTCATGGACCCACATGAATAGAAACTGGAACCCAAAATATTCAAGCTTTTGGGGAACAGATGGGGGACACCAGAGGTGGACCAACCATCATTTGAACAAATACTGCACCAGAACTCCCTACAGCCAAGCTTGGAAGGTGAATGCCATGTCCTTTTCCTGGGAAAGCCTTTTAGAATATGCCTTTCCCCCTCTACCTCTCCTCTCGAAGGTTCTAAAGATCAAACAGGACAAGCCAAGGACAATCCTGATTGCACCAGACTGGCCACGCCAGCACTGGTGTGCTCTTTTACGCAGTCTGACAGTGCTACAACCATGGCACCTGTCTCAGACCCCTTCACTGCTGTCCCAGCAGGGGGGCCAAATTCTGCATCCTCAGCTTCAGACTCTGAACCTTGCAGCCTGGCTAATCCCCTGAACTCACCTCTAGCAACTCTCAGTAAGCAGGTGCTGGATGTCATTCTTGAGGCAAGGAGGCCTAGTACTAGAAAATCCTATTCAGAAAAGTAGATGGGCACAAGGGATGGGCACAATTGTGCCCAGCTTACCTCGTATACTAGATTACTTACCAGAAATGCTCCATAAGGGCCTATCCTTCTCTTCAGTTAAGATTCATGCCTCTGCCATCTCAGCTCATTATAATACTGAGCCACCCTTCTTCTCTCATCCTCTTGTAAAACAGTTCCTTAGAGGGGCCAAAAATTTAAGACCTCCCCCAGGAGAGCTCCCACTCCAGCCTGGGACCTTAACTTTGTATTCAAACCCCCCCCACTTCCTTGAGCTGGCTGCTACAGCAGAGTTGAAATTCCTTTCATGGAAAACAGCTTTACTTCTAGCCATCACTTAAGCAAGAAGAGTGTCTGAACTGCAGGCCCTTATGGTAGTGGAACCCTTCGTTATCTTCCATGCGGACAGGGTTTCCCTCAGGACTAAACCTATCTTTTATTACCAAGGTGGTGTCTAGTGTGGCTTTAAACCAGTTCATTAATTTGCCTACTTTTTTCCCTAATCCTCAGAATAAAGGGGAAAGGATACTGCATTCTCTAGACGTGCACAGACAGCTTAGATTCTGTTTGGACAGGACTAAGCCTCTCAGAAAATCTGACCAGCTGCTAGTCGGCTTTGCTGCAGGGGCAGAGGGGAAGGCCATATCTAAATGGATAACGTACTGCATCCATTTCTGCTACCAACACCATGGAAAACCTCCCCCACAGGGGATAAAAACTCATTCCACTAGGGCTACATCTACCTCTACTGCATTTCTCAGAGGAGTCCCTCCCAGGTACATCTGGAAGCTGCAACCTGGAGCTTTCTACACACTTTCACCAAGCATTACCACTTGCCTATCTTTTCTAAATCCAGAGCTGGATTTGCAATAGCAGTCTTACATGGCCTGATTGCCAGTCCTAATGCTTCTTAATCTACCTCCACCCTTCCTTATCTTTGGGAGTCAACCCAAATGTGATGACTGCAACAAGTGAATACACTCGAACATCTACATTTATGGTAAGTGTACACAACTGTACTTTAGATAGCCCAGGCATTCTTCCTTGGTACAAACCATTCTTTTGTCTTCGCAAAAAGACTCTACTAAGAAAATTTTTACAAAAGCAGGTGGAAAAGATTCTCCCTTTGGGCCTTGAATAATGAGATTGATCCCTTCTCTGCTCCAGTTTCTACAGTAATTGAATATTTGGCACTTCTTTTTAAAGAAGTAGCTAGTTTGTTTTCCATTAAGCTACAGTTTGCAGCTATATCTAATTTTCACACAGGAGACAGATTATTCCTTGGTCTCTTCCAAATTATGCAAGGCATTTCTAAAAGGCATTTTTCTTCTCAGACCACTTATAAAGGACCCTTTACTTCCCAGGGATCTGACCATTGTGCTTCAAGCAAGGTTTAACTCAAAAACCTTTTAAAACTTCAGCTAAAACTGATCTAAAATATCTTTCTTGGAAAATGGTCTTAGTAGGCATTAATTCTGCAAAGAGGATATCTGCACTCCAGGCTCTTTCCTCAAAGACCCCTTTAATTATCTTCCATAAAGCTAAGGTTACCTTATGGAGAAACTCTTACTTTTTACCTAAAGTAGCCTCTGAAAATAACATTAATGAAGTCATTCATTTACCAGCCTTCTTACCAAAATTTTTGAGTAAAGGAGAGTACATGCTTCATCTCCTTGATGTACAGAGACAATTACGATTTTCTTCATAAGACAGAACAAATCAGAAAATCACATAGATTGTGTTTCCTTTTCACCAAAAAGACTGGGGTTCTCAGTTTCTAAAGTCACTCTAGCCAAATGGATTACAGATTGAATTTCTTGGCTCTATTCTCAACAAGGCATGGCCTTACCCAAACCATCCAAGGCTCATTTAACCAGATCCATGGTTTCTTCTCTTTTTGGTCAAGAACATATATTGGTGATAGCACAGCAGCCACATGGTCCAGTGTTCATACCTTTATTACTCATTAGAAACTGGATATTGTATTCAGAAACAGACTCCTTTGGTTCAGGGGTATTCTGGAATATCCTTTTATGAGGACCACCTAAGATCATATTAGTTGAGGACTCTGTCCTTTTGGTTGAGGAAGAATGAAAAGGACATGAGATTTAAAAGTTATGTACTCACCATAGCTAGGTATCTGTGTTGGCAGATGTCCTTCATGGATGCATCTGCAGTCATAACAAGTGGGTTGTCCTGTCGTCAGGCAGCCCTGCAGTCGGCCGGATTCCAAAGTCCGGGTCCGCTTCGCTGATGTCGCACTCCACCCGACGCCATCTCTGTTGGTCTTCGGTATAAAAGCATCAGCCGACGCCATTTGCCCCAGTCTTGCTTGCCGCGTGGCTCAAGCAGAAGCTGTTCGCAAGTGCCAGTCGGTCGGATCCAGAGATTACTTCTACCGAATACTACTTCGAAGACTTCTAAAGCTAAGTACCTCGCTGGGGACTCTTTCTTGCCTCAGCCGATGTCAGAAAAGTTAACAATTGTTTAACCTGTGGGAAACAAATACCTCATAAAGATTTCCACTCTTACTGTCTGCCTTGTTTAGGCCCAGCCCACGACGTAGCAGCCTGTTCGCCTGTGCTCTTTCAACCGACGCTTAGGCGCCGGTCGGAGTTTGCAGAACAGTTTTTCGGTTCTGATTTTGCGACATTATGCCGCCGGATCCTCCGACTACCCAATCTACCAAAAACGAAAGATAAAGACCGACACTCGCGGTCCGCGGTTTCGCCGAAACCACGGTAAAGCAAATCGAGTGTCTCGCTTTCGGCGAAACCGAAAACTGATCAAAGTACAGCTGAACCTATTCTTACAACTGAGGCCCCTGCTACAACTCTTGAATCGACCTCAGAAATTTTACCCACTACGGTGGTTGACTTATCAGACACCATCCCCTTGGATGTCTCTACCCCAGCACGTGGTGCTGCTAGGCCTCCAGCAGCCATGTCCATTAAGGCCTTCGCCAGGGCTAAAGCAGCCAAGACTACTAAAACAGTGCCTGTTAAACCCCCCACATCCAGGCCCTCTTCTAGTTCTCAAATGCTTTCTTTGGCAGAAGATTTAATTTCTTTAATTAGAGGATCTCAATCTCACCCAGACAGGGCCTCTTAGCCCCCAGAGAAGAGACCTAGGGCAGAGCCCCCTGAGCCAGTGTCTTCTGATGATTCTGCTGATGAATCAGACATAACTGACCAGCCAGAGGCTCCCTTCTCCAATTTTGAAGATTCTGATGCTGAAGAATCCATTCCAGCTGCTTCCCCACCAGAAGAATTCTCCTTGGGGAAACCTTGCATGCCATGCGAGAACAGTTCCAATGGCAGCAACAGGATTTTTCAGACTCCAGAAAAAGACTTAGGACCTTTCTGCACCTCCCACAGCACAGGCCCTTAGCTATACCTCCTGTTCTCTCTGTGGTGGATGATGCTTTCAATGATGTTTGCTCCGCTCCAGATTTGTTACCCCCAGCCCCTGCCAAACCAGACAGATTTTACAGGGTGCCAGATACTCATCACCACCTTTACAAGGCCCCACTTGCAGACCCAGAAACTATATCCCAGGGTCCCAAGGCAGTAGCACCACAGCTAAAACCCTATTCCTTCTGAAAGGGAAGCAAGGTCATTAGACAGATGGGGTAAAAAGGTCTACACTTCAGCTACTCTCTCAGCTAGAGCTTTAAACTGTCAGTTTCACATGATACAATACCAAGAGTTTATGCTTGATCAGTTAACTAAAAACTAACCACTGATGAATCTCTTGATAAGAAATATGTATTAGAGATGGTAAATAACATACAACAGGTTAGCAACCATTCCTTAAAATGTGGCTATGATGCACTGGAGGCTTCATTTAGATCAGCCATGACAGGCACAGTGATAAGAAGGCATGCATGGCTAAAGGAACAAGCTTTACCGGATCATGTTAAAGCTAAGTTGCTAG